>NC_045148.1:18973722-19276803 GCF_008831285.2 Nymphaea colorata
GTGTAGTCCTGAAAGGATGGATCACAGGAACTGAAGGTAAAATTCTCACTCAGAGAGGCTCCTTGGGGACCAGAAGATTGGGTGCAGCCGACCCCAACAGACAAGTTAGGACTATCGAAAAGCTTGAGCACGTTATCTCTCTCTGTGGAATAGATGACGCCCATGTAGAAAGACAGGAGGCAGAAGACGACGACCAACACCGGGACGCAGATCGACCGCCATGGCCTATCCGGAACCCTCCCACCATCTCTGTCCTTCATTCTTTCACCTGATTCAGGGGAGCCACAGCGTTAAACACAACAACATACAAACACCCCGACTCAATTCAGGCCAACCAACACAGATGAGGAGCACCGCTAACCCAAATGAAAAGGACATGACAAAACCACAGAGCTGGAGCAAATCATTTACATCAAATTTCAGTTTCAGCCCGCTGTAGGAGATCAAAATCAACAAGCAGAACAAGCTGGGTACAGCTTATCTCAAAACTCCCACAGCTCGTCCACACGGCCGAACAACAAAAAGCGAAAGAAAGGGTGACAGCTCGGGGCAGAAATTCCAGCACGAGAAAGATGGAAAAAGAAGAAAAGCTTCCGGGCCGTTCTATTCGACAGCAACTGTGCATCTAACAGAGGAAAGAGGAGACAGGGAGGCGTACCTTCTCCTACCCAGATGTGCGTCTGAGATGGAGAGCGAGAGGCAGAGTTGTGCTAATGGTCAGAAAGAGATCGGCAGATTGGCGATGGAGGAAGAAACGGTGTCAATTCCGAGGCGCCGAGGCCCGGGACCTTCCTCTCCTCTTCCCTCCTTTTAATCCTTTCGCGGAGGCGAGAGGTCAGAACCCATTGAATCGTGGTATCCCTGTAACGTACCCTTTGTATTACTGAAATTTCATTTTAGCCCATAATTCATCCTTAATCTCAAAAAAGCACCTTAATATCTCTTTACTCTCGACAACAGTCCTCTCCTTAGCTTTTAAACGAAAACTTACGCCTTAGATGGCCGTTTCTAGGATTATGCCGAAATCATGGGACGTTAAACGAAAACCGGAGGGGAATTGTGTGCGAGTAATGGTTGGGTGGTGCTGACTTCCAAGTTTTCCAGATCTCAACGCGTGCCGTTGGGATCCAATAAAAGCCCATTTAATCAGAAAAAAAAAATACTGTTTTCAGAATAAATATTATTAAAATAACATTTATAATATTAGATATTTTAATAATATTTCTTGTTAAAAATAACATTTGCAAACAAAAACAGATGGCACCGTTCGAAAAAATAAAAATTTTATTTTATGAAAATCAGGTTTAGAGAAAATCCTGTTTTTAAGAGTCGCTTAAAATGACATCTAGAAACTAGGTTTTAAAAGTACATTTTGATTTTACCCTCTAAATCATATTTTTAGAGTGTTTGGGTACCATTAAAACTGGGTTTTTGAAAAAAAAAAAATCAGTTTTGACAAAACCTAATATTATGGAAAGCAGTGAAAAAACCTGACTCCCATCGAGTTATTCACCAAAAATCAGGTTTTAAGTCTGTCACACAGACAAACAAATCAAACTTTTATGACTCATTAAATTAATTAAAACTAGATTAGATGAAGGTGTCATCCATGCAAATCCTTAATTACTTTTTGTGTTTAAACGCATTTTTTCATAAAATATTTAAAAAAGGGCGCGTTGACAAGCAGGTTATTCCAAGCTTGACATTGTTTTGTTCTATATATATATATATATATATATATATATATATATTCCACCATAGCCGTTAAAATGCTATATTAAACATTTTGAACGCTATATATGTAGCAGTAGCACCAATAAAAAAAATATTAAAATTTTTTGTTGGGGGTTTTATGTACTAGCAGTTGTCGAGATCCTACTTCTAATATAAAAAAACATGATAAAGTCTTCCGCGAATTATATAACCTGTCCGGACACATTTAAAATGCTGACCACTCGTTTCGGTGATGCACATTCACCGTGAGAAGGCAACTTGTCATACGGGTTAGTTCTTAATAATATTATTTATATATGGAAGGGTAGGACGAGACCCAACCTGCCTGACTTCATTTAAGAGTCGAATGATTAGAGCCATGTATTTATTTATTTATTTATTTATATAAAGGTTTAATGTCTCAAAAAAAGTGTAATATAATATAGCTGGTTAATCAGTAGTAATACATAAAAGGAAGGTGTGTCGCATGTTCCATTAAAAAGTAAGATCACGACACTCAATGTATCATATCGTATTAAGTCAGTTTTGTGAATTTTATTTAAAATTTAATAACCGAACAATTTTTGTGTTATGCCACAGCACAGACTGCTGTAATTAAAACTTGAAGGGTATTTTGGTCATTTTGTTATATTTAACTAGTTGGGGTACTTTGGTCATTTTCAATTGATAATATTTTGATCATTTCCAATTCATAACATTGTGATCATAACATATAAACTGATTGACCTTAATACAACCTCCTAATTAAAAATATAAAATATAAAGAAAAGTTTCGTGGTACTTGAACCAGCTAGCAGGATTTAAAAAATTGTTTTTGGAACAAGTGTAAGTGTATGAAGAAAAAAAATATTATTAAAAATTTGTCCTACATGGCCGTTTGTTTGTCTTTGGACATTTTATGCATCGAGACTCGTTGTTTAGAGGGAGACGTGTTTGGATCCAACATGAGAGCACGCCTTGTCGTAGACTTGAAGCAAAAACTGCTGAATTTCAGGATCCAAATATGGTTTTTTCCGTTCACCTAGATTGGAGAAAAAAAAAAAAAAAGGAAAAATGAAGAAATAATTTTTATGTTCTGCGAAAATTTTAGGAAGCGCCATTAATATCCTTCATAAACTTTAGGGGAAGCCATTCTGCAGAAATTTTAATATCCTTTATAAAGTTTAGGAGAAACCATTTTGTAGAAATTCTATGATACAAAAAAAGTGTAAACTAATATTAAGTAAAGAAAAAATTCATCAATTTTTTTTTTGGTTGATTCAAACCCACTTTCTATTGAAGAAGTGGCCGTAAAGATAAGTCAAACACGATGTCATATGGGTTTTATAAAGATAACTATGCAAATTAGCATAGCTTAATGCGCTCTGATCACATTGTTCATTAAACGAATTCCTAAGCACAAGTGATTGAACATTAAAAAGTTGTATTATGACACAAAATTTTTGGCAAATTATATGTGAATTAACTTCATATTACAAGTTACTTCTTCACATGATCCAATAATTGTTTTCCAGTGAAAAGCGATTGCTTCTATTTCTTTGCATGTGAAAATCGAGGTCTACCTCTTCATTTATGCTTCATGGTATTGCACCTACGACGGAAAATCCTGCTTGATATATTTTCCAGTGATGTTTTTAGAAAACTAACACACAAAATCTAGAAATCGTGAGAATCAGCTTCTCCAATAAAATATGTCATTTTCTGGTTTTGGAGGCTAAAGATAAAGCCAACACGATCATTTTCAGAAAGAGAAAGGAATCTTTTGGTTTTCATCGACAACCCGCATGACTTTTTTTTCACCAAGTAGGAATAAATTTTCACTAAGAAAGTCTTCATTCCCTTGAATGTATCCAATCTAATAAATGATGTTTTAGATTTTCTTCAAATACTGGAAAGCAAACCATTCATTTAAAGTGATGTTGTAAATCTTGATTACATTTTTTGACAAATTTATATTGTATGAGGAGCTGAAATCTTTCGGCCATCTGTAGATCAAGATGTCTCGCACATGCAACCCAATGCAATGCGCTGCGTGTGCGAAACATCTGGATGGATGGATGAATGAACGATGAGAGGATTCTAACAATCCCAATTACTTTAGTTAAGTACATTTCTAATGAGATTCTAACAATCCCAATTACTTTAGTTAAGTACATTTCTAATGATAAATCACATGCATTCTAATAAAATGAGTTGAGCATATTTTCTTTGAGGGACATGGAACAGAGTTTGACAGCTCTAAAGATTCTAAAGAACATGACCTTTTAGAAGTTTCAGGACAGACACACTTTTTTTTTTTGGGTCGAAAGGAAAAAGTTATAATAGAAGATAATTTTTTGCCATATTTCAGAAAAGGCCTCACATTTTTATGAAATTTTTTTATGCAGCGCACTGGTTTTATGTCAGCTGCCAGGTCAAATTTGCAGGGCAAGAGTCAAAATTGGCAGCTTGGGCACCCTGTTTATCTTTTCTACCTACTGAAAAAAGCTGCAATTTTTCAAATTTAATAAAAAAAGCCTCTAAAATGCCCTGAAGTCATTTATTATAATTTCAAAATGCTGCAGTCATAATTTTCTTTTTTCCTTGTTCTTTTGCAAGGAAGTCTTCATGCCATGCTCTCTCTATCTAATATAGTTTATACCTTATTATTCAAACCAAACTCTAACTACCCATTTGACATGGAGAAGCTTATATGCTTGAAACATTACAATGTCTAAAATGCCCTTTGAAAGAAAATTCCTCTTTATAAAAGAGAGAGAGAGAAAAAAAATAGCAAAACTACCTTTAATTTGGTGAGTGTTCGGCTAAAGTTGGCAAGACTACACCAACTCTAGCACGTCTTCCTGAATTAGACTCATACCGTGTCCCTTGATGACTTATGTAGGCTCCTAACAAGTCATGTCTTATTGCTGGGTCCGATCCATTGGTTGGCAGATGGGTCAAGGTCTCTCAACTTTTAGTATGGCTTTTTTTCTTTTATTTTTGCCTAACTCAGCCAGCTTGGTTTTGGCTTCTAGCTGTAGTTAGGATTGGATTTGTACTGAAAAGATGAATAAAATATGCATAGAGAGTTAGAGAATGAGGATGTTTATTTTTATTAAAATCATAAGAGGGCCTTTGATTTATTGTGATTGATGGTTGAGAGAAAAACAATAAAAAAAAATGTTACAAAATCTCTTGATTGAACAACCATTAAAATGTTTCTCAATCTCAACCATTCGTAATGATAGAACAAACAACTCTTTATCATTCGTAATCATCATTGGTCCATTGGTTCCCATTCAATTTTGTTGAGCTGGATCTCTCCAGCCGAACGCGGCCACTGCACCAGAGTTAAGTTACGTGCACACAGCCTTCCCGCTTCCTCCATACGAAGAAGGGGAAAGAGAGGGGAGGAGGAGAATGGAGGCATCGGCGCCGCCGCCTTCGTCGTCGTCCGGGGACCGGACTCTGGTGGAAGCTGCACTGAGGATACTGAATGCGGAGGACCCCTGGGTAAAGGCTTCGCTAGGAGAAGCCACCGCCAAGCAATGGTTCGATGGGCTCATCTCCCGACCTTATGATCCTTCCGTCAACCTCCCCGTTCCCGAACGACCCGCCAGGCTATCTAACGTTTCTCGCTGTCCCTATCCCTCTCGCTTGTTTCTTCCCTTCCCTGCCTCCTTCTTCTTATGCTTCTGTTGATGGGGACAGGTGAAGTTGGTGGCGCCCAGCCTGATGCCGAAGCTGGGCAAAGCTGGTAGTCTGCAGAGCAGGCAAGCAATTCTTCACAGTTTGGCTCACACGGAGAGCTGGGCCATCGACTTGTCTTGGGTGTGTGCTTCTTCCACTCCTCAAGAACAGCGTTCTTCGATTGGCTTCTCGTTGATCCTTTTTCCGAAGCTTACTGGGTCGGCTTTCCCTCTTATGTGGGCTTTGGTTTGGCAGGACATAATCGCTCGTTTTGGTAAGGAAGAGGCCATGCCCAGATCTTTCTTTGATGATTTCGTGAAGGTGGCTCAGGATGAAGGCCGCCATTTTACGCTTCTTTCCGGTCGCCTGCAAGAGTTGGGCTCTTTCTATGGAGCCTTACCCGCGCATGATGGTCTCTGGGATTCGGCCATCCAGACCTCGAACAGCCTCCTGGCCCGCCTTGCTGTTGAGCACTGCGTCCACGAGGTTAGATCTCTCCCTCTCTCGAGTCTGGTCTCTGTTTATATGGGAGTTGCTACTCCATGATTGTTACTAGTTAGTTCTTTGTGTTCAAGCATTCTGCGTAAGCAAACTCGGTGCTGACTGCATCTGCATTTCGGCTCCACACGGACGTCTCATGTCTGTTGGTAAGGTTATTGATTACACTAACGTATCCAAAAAATTTGAACCGAGTGCATCCACCTCCCCAGCGCCCGATCGAATTCAACTGTTCTTCTGCATTTATGGTGATTTAGGCTTGTATTTGTAGAGAAGTGTTGCTTTCACTCTCACTAATACAACACAGTAAGCACGTCAGAACCTCGGAAATGAGTGGCCTATATGTGGTATTGTTATTTTTATTTATTGCAAGATAATCAAGGCGCTGCAAATTCGAATGAATCTAGTATAATCAATAACTTTTCAGCAAATTGAATATGCCAATCGATCATGAAAACAGGCACGAGGACTTGATGTGCTGCCAACCACTATATCCCGTTTCCGTAATGGAGGTGACGATGCAACAGCAGATTTATTAGAAACAGTTGTCTATCCAGAAGAGGTCACACATTGTGCCGCAGGTGTAAAATGGTTCAAGTACCTTTGTCAAAGAACGCAACAGGGTTCACCGCAAGACAAGGACGTACAGGAAGACAAGAAGCTGCAGGCTCCTGATCAACTTTCAGCAGCCACGAATGAAAACAGTGAAGCCAATCTTGATCCTGTAATTGATACCTTCCATGCTATTGTTAGAACACATTTCAGGGGCCCGCTGAAGCCTCCTTTCAATGAACAAGCACGGCAAGCTGCTGGATTCGGGCCCGAGTGGTACAAGCCTCTTGCGGTGAAGGAGTTTGGACTGGCAGAGTGACAATCTTATGGGGGAGGAGACGGCGATGAAGAAATGTCTTTAACATTTTGTATGATTGTACTAAGAAATGCAATTGCAGCAGTATCGATAATTAGTTTGCAGCCCATGAATATCCAAAATTTTATTTCCATCATTATTCATCTTCATGACAAGTATCAGTTAACTGAGCCGATTTCTGTGTTCCCACCCACAGCAACACAAGCAAACTGTCTGCAAACTCGGCAAAATAAAATTGCACGCAAAATTTCTCATTTTGGCTTGTACAGGAACCAAAACATGAAAGAGCTTATGGCAGTTTTTCCTTTCTAATTATTATTTTAGCAGTTGAAAACTTGAAATGAAGAATTAGAGGATGGTGCTTGCCCGAGAAACAAGCTGAATGTTGTAGACTTCCATGTCGCCATGAGCCCTCTCAGAATGCAGCTGATTGAGAAGGTTCTACACTGACGTAATGGCACACCGACGTGAGAACGCTGTCATAGAAGAAGCCTATTTATCTCACTCAAGTTGGACGAGAGGGTCGTAAGGAATGTTCCTGGGCAACAAAATCATCAGTTAAATGGCGTCACAGTCATTGAAAATCAAATGAGTTACACGCATACCTCCAACACGACCGTCAATAACACGATGATCGCCTGATAATGTGAACTTTGTTTTTGTGACAGCCGTAAGCTTCAATGTATCTGGGGAAGGATACACAAGTTGCAGCTGATGAGAACTATCACGGAATGCACGGTAACAGGCTGAAAGCATGAAAATAAACTTACCATCATCTCCAACCACATGGTCAACAACTTTATTAGCCCTACCTACAGCCAAAATGCATCCCTGCATGCAATAAAACAAACATAAATCCCTCAAAAATAAAAAAAAAGAGAGAGAGTTCATGCGTAATGAGTGCTCTATTTGGAGTTCATATTTGGTAACTTGGATGGAGAAAACATTATATGGTCTTTTCAAGCAGGTTGAATTTTCATGATTATAGGAAATGAACCTGCTAGCCAACTTAGGGTCAACTATATATCATTCTAGTGGTTAATTCAACCAACAAACTAGAACGTTTAAGATATTATCACAAAAGGAGCCAACGCATCAAAAGTACTCGCAGAAGCAACAAATGAATGCATCTTGAGTTTGCTTTTGCAAAGACAATTTTGTGGACAATATAACATCGAGGAACGACAGAGAAAAATATGCATGCTTAACCAGGAAGCAGGCCATGCACATATACACGTAGATGGAACATGCAGCCTTTTCTCTCTGAAAGGATGGAGCACAAAATTGGTATCTCCAGACAACTTGAATGTGAAAGGCAGCGCCTCTGTAGGACGGGCCGCTTGGTGCACAAGCAGCAAACTGATATAAAGTCAGGTATTACGTCTGCTATTAACAAACTACAACAGGCCCTGGTTAATCTTTTCAATGCCCACTTTCACATCAAAATTTAGCCTGTAGGCACTAAAGCTCCTTGTTAGCAAATATACTTCCTGCAAATATTTGGCAGCGGTGAACAGAGGTACCTGAGGGGGTTAAGGATGGCACAAAAATGATCCACAGGAAACATCCCCAGGTTTGAAATGCTGCATAGGTAGAGAAAAGTTAGGCCACGAAAAGATCTGAAGCTTTTGATCATTGAAGACTTACCTGAAAGTTCCACCTTGAAATTGGTTTGGGGCAAGTTTGCCAGCTCGTGCTTTTTCAGCAAGTTCCTTTATCTTTCATAATCAAAATTAAACAAAGTTCAGAAACAAATACAGTTTTCAGCTCTATTTATGTATTTTATTAAAAAAATCACATTGTCAATGACACAGAGACCTTCCCATGTCATGAAGGCTGGAAAAAGAAAAAACAGTTGCTAATACATTGGACCAAAAAGTACTTTAATTGCATTTGAACATATTTTAATTCCATAATTTACACTTTTCATGTGCTTATTAATGCTCGATGGAAACCCTAGTTTGATATCTTTGCTCTAAACTCATGATGGTTCTAATTTCACCATCTTGAATTTGAGGAGCATGGAAATGGTTGGTTGGTTGTTGCTTCGAAGCATAGTGTGATGATTTTATGCTAACACTTATTCTTGCTCCATTATAGTCTCTTTCCCCTTCATTGATGACTGCTTGGTCGCTATCCCAATTATTTCTTAAGGATACCTAAAACAGGAAGTTAACCCCTTGTATTATTATGATCACTCAACCAAGATTATGAGAGTTTTCTAGGTCTTGCTTCCTTTAGTTCTTGTTTCTCTGTCTCCTTGCACAAATCTCTCGCTGAAACCAAACTTTTGCAATCACTGCTAGAATTTCCTAGTCTGCTGACAAGCTTCCCAATTATGCTTTCTAAAATAAAGCTCCCAGTTCTCTAAGAAAGATTTATTACATCATTGAAACCAAAATACAGATCTTTCATATATTTGTTCAAAAGGTACCTCAACTGATATGGCTGACAATGTCTTCTGATCTGCATTCCTAATGATTGGAGTCATCAAACCCTACACGAAAGACATTTTGAGACCAATCACATTTCACACATGACCAGTTACCTTGCATGAAAAGGAGGAGGAAAGTACCTTTTCAGTGGCCACTGCAATCGAGATGTCAACAGAATCGCAGAAAGAAACCTCTTCTTTTTCATGATTCCAGTAGGCTGACAATAAATGGCAAAGTGAGTACATATATAGCCAAAATTAACATCTCAAAGCCAACAAATTTAACTTCCTCCTCTAGAGAATAGAAACATGTCATGACCAAACATTACACTGTAGATTAAAAAAAAAATGAAAAGCAGATTAATGGAGATGGTTAGCTGAAGATTCATTTGCAACAATGCACAATATACAAAGCTAGCAATCTCCCACAACAATGCAAAAGATGATGAAATGTAACCACCCAGATCATTAGATCAAAAGTTAATAGCAGAACTCAACCGACCATGTCCTCAAGCCAAAGAAACTGGATCCAGAAAAAGTAAAAATTGCCATGTGTGATGTTTAATTTTGTGATGCTCAAGGGACAACCTTCTTTTTCTTTTCCTTACTCAAGGCAGGAGCATGACAAAATTTTACTGATAATAAGTTATAATCCAGACGAGCAAATCAAACTTCTGTAGCCTTTCAAATAAATAGCCTAACCAAACAATTATATGCTTCATGTTTTGATAGAACCAAACCTGCCCAAACATCCACCAGAGAGTTTCTCTATCAGAAACCCAATATGACTACTCACAAAAGTATTGGACCTTCCTGTGTAGGTTTTATATTCCAAGGTTTCTTTCTAGGACACACCACAGCAGATTATTTGGTATTTATAGGGCCAAAAACATAACGTAAAGAAAAGCGTGAGTGGTACATGTCAAAGTCAAACCACGGTTAGGATGAAGAGAAAGTGAATGGGGTCTTCTGTGAAGGATTTCTATACATGATATAAATGAAGGATAATATGAAGTTGAGGAGATAGTGATGTTGCAAATTCTATGCAAATAACTTGATAGATCAATTAGATAAATATTACTTGGGATACAACTTCGATATACATGATGCCACAATGCACTTCCATTGACAAAAATGCAGCCACTGGGTGCTGAACAACTTATATCTGGTCCCACACTGGTATGCAATGGCCAAAAAACTCTCCAAGGAGAAACGAGAAGGGTTGAGGGGAGAAAAAGAGAACTTGCATCTCTACGTCCAGCAGCTTCCATCAAACTGGTGTAAGATCATGTAGCATCATGCAAGGAAGAGAGGACTCAACACCATATGAGCTACTCAGAGATAAAGAATGTCTTATCTTCAATCCTTTTATGAACATTTTTTGAGCAATCTCAAGTTCTCAACATGTTTTGCCATGTGATAATGCATTGAGATTCAACTTCTATTATGATAATACAGCACTGCTACACCATCCTCTTTTAGGAAAGTAGACTCCTACTTGAAGCAATTTTTATAATTAGAGGACCCATTACATGTTACTCTAACATAATTTTCAGGCAAAGAAGATGAAGTTATGACCAGTTCAACTGCTAAGAACATGTTATAAGAAATTATATTTAATAATTACCATTTGCTTCAGGAACAGATCTTAGGGTGAGGGCGACAGCTTTCACCAAGATGTCATTCACAGAAACTTTTATACCATGCTGCTCTGGATTCAATGTTAACAAAAGGTAGTAAGCTTTCCATGGGGGAAAAGAGGCTATCTCTTTACAATGTGAAGTCAGGCTAAACTGGGGCCACATACCTTTCAGCTGCTGCCTTAGAGCAAGTAATGGATCCAGCACAGCATCTAATAGTGGGTAGTAGAATGAATCATTAGCATTACATGACGATATTTTTTTGGAATGAAACCTAAGAGAAGTTAAAATACCTGAAGATAAATAAACATGTGGTGTATTTTTCTTGGACTCCAACAATCTTTTTGCGATAACCTGCAGAACTTTTTTGTTTATTTCATCTCATGACCAACCTTCTCAATTCAATGACATTAATCTGCTGATGATTAAATTCCTAAAACTCTAATGAAGCCAAGATGTTTGCTGAAGTTTGAGGAATTCAAAGACAGTATGGACAAAGTATTCCTTGAAGTTTCAGAATTTCATGCTAAAAGCTTTACTAGTTACTGCAGCAATAAGAGAATAACAGCACTTTCCACTCACCTTGTTTCCTCATGGCAGGTTAACAAATTCTATATTACTTAATATATATGAGAAAATGGAAATAATAAAGATAGAGTTTGTAGATAATAAAGTTCCAGTAGTTTGACATTGTTCCTCAAAGTTTACCAAAAAAATAGCTTCAATTATTTGCAGAAAAAATGTAAATGAAATCATTGGTGTAGAATTTAGAGGAGGAAGACATGTCAGCTCTTTACTTAATAAGTACATAGAAATGATTGTTCTTGCAGCTTTTGACATCACATATTATTAGCACTTGGAAAACCCAGAGCTTGAAAATCAGCTTTCCAGAAGAAAATGTGCATCTAGGAAATACCATAATACCAATGTTAACCAGAACCTCACATACCTTGCGTATTTGACTGTTAGGCAAATCTTCATGAGTAGCATCCAGATCCAAAGAACCTTTTCGCTGGGGTGATGGTTCTTCAACTGGGAGTTGTGAACTTCGACTTGAAGAAGTCCCATGCTGAACTGACGTCCGACCCCTGGAGGAAGCAGCGCCAGATTTTATAGCTGCCAAGACATCACCTTTCAGAAGAGTATGACGAGGGCCGGATGCTTTCAAAGCTGACACATCTAAGCCATAATTTGCAATAAGCAATTTTGCTGACGGACTGATTCTGCTAAAATTTGTTTCATTTGCTGTTTGTTGATTTTTCACATTCCCATGAGGCAAGTCATCTGTTGACTTAGTAGAATCTGTATTTGGAGTATCAATGATATCGCTTGGGACTTTCTCTATATGATCCACATCCTCAACCTTTGAAGACAGAAGGGGGCAGCCACCATAAGCATCTGATGTTTTACTTAATGGAACAAGTGATTGCAGGTGGACTTAGATGAACTATGAGAACAAAATTTGGGAGGAAGGTAAAACAAATTGATGACAGGAAAATTATAATACTTGCTAGGAAAAAGATCAAAGAAAATTACTCACAGTAATGGCAATAGGTTGTCCCACATTCACATCCTTGGAACCTTCAGGTGCCAAAATTTTAGCTAAATACCTGTGTGTGTGTGTGTGTGTGAGAGAGAGAGAGAGAGAGAGAGAGATCATAAGGCATTTGAGGAAAATGTAAATCAACTGCAGAAAAATAGCTGAACCATTTAACATGAAATCTTCAGGAAAAATATGCAGATTACCCTTCTTCAAGACTTTCAAATTCAAGTGTGGCCTTATCCGTCTCTATTTCACATATCACATCCCCAACTTCTATCTGTTAAGTTTTATAAATATTAAAGCAAATATCCTAAGGAGGAAAATGTTCACTAAGCTCCATTAGCAATATCAACTTAAATGGTCAACAATTAGCAACATCTCTAACGCTAAAGGCAAGAATGGAAGACCTTGTCTCCTTCTTTTTTCCTCCATTTCACGATGTTTCCTTGATTCTGTAGAAAACCACAAGTAAGAAGTATTATGATAGGATCTCACTTAAAATAGACAAGATTGAAATGGAAAAAAGAATGCATCTTTCAATTACATGAAGCTTCAGAGTGGAGCATTACTTTTAACTGCATTCTTTTCTTACCATTGTTGGAGACAAAGCTGGCATTTGAAGGACAGTATGCAAGTCTCCTGCATATCAACAGAGAATAATGATGAATGCTATACAATAATAGTATTTAGCTATTATGACCCCAAAAAGGTTACCACTTATTTTTATGAAAAAACATTCAAATCCCAATTAGCATTGGCTTGTTGTCCTGCAAACTTGAAGGGCTACATAAATTGCAAGTCGCTTTTCATCCATTAAAGAGTTAAACATCTTTTCCTGTGAATAATGAAGGTTCCAAACAAGAACTAGATGGTAGCCCTACAGCTGGTCAGTCAGCAGGTTCACGGCAAAATGACAGCTTGGAATGCTTGTAGGTTAGGGTGGAGGTGGGCTCACAAACAACTTGAGAATTATTTGTTTTCTAAAAAGGTGATTATTTCACTCAAACCAAGATATCTTCAAGTATGTCTAACTTATTAAGAATCGTTGTTCATTTACTACATTTGGCAATTATGATCCGTTAATCATGTGTGCATGTGTCATCACATTATACAGTAACCATCCTTACTAATATGCCTTAAGAAATGCAATGATATAATGAGGCAGTCAAACTTTAATAACACTAATCCTTCCATCTGACCATATAAAAGAACCCCCTACTTCGGAATATCCACCAAGGCCACCCAACATATAAACCCTTAGATTGCTATTAGAGGATAGAACTTATTGTGATTCTCATAAGAATGGCAGCATGGGTATGGGTATGGGGACCTCAGTAAACTATCCATGTGACTTAGCTTGAACATTATGATCATTCATAAGAATGCAGGTTCAGAGATTTTTCCCCACATCTAAGACTTCCGTGAGGTGTGAGAGAATGAATTATTCTTCAGGATTATTTCATGTGTTTTTAAGGTTCCGGATATCATATTAGCTTTTAATTTCTTCCAACTTTCGTTGTAGATCATACCATATTGTAAAGATGGAGACATATTGTCATTTTAACACGTGGACAGGTTCTGGCAGTGAACAAATCGATGGATAAGAAGACCAATGCATCTGTAATGGAAATCGCATTACTGTTTTATTCAAGTTCCGTCATTCTTTTGTATATACTATAGCATAACTAGTTCTCTTGCAGTAACCATGCACTTTTCAAGGCCATGACTGCAAACGGAAATCAAACTCTAAATTTGTTCGCTAACAGATTATATATGCATTTTTCGGAATCGACAAAATCGTTTCTTCCAGCAGGTCAGTTTTCGGACAAAAGGAATCATTTCCAACATATGTTTACAAGAGATAAAGGTTTGTATAAGAACTAGACAGGAAGTGTTCTTCTGCGAAATAAGATGCATAAGTAATTAATGTTACAATTTCCAGTACTGTCCAAAAATGATTTTCTTGGTTCCAACATGGAGACATGGAAAAAGAATGACATACCAGCAGTTGAAAAATGCCGAACCGTAGCTCGGAGCTGCGGAAAAATGCCTAGAATAAGACAAATGCGCTGGATATAATTGAATATGAAGATGAAAGAACTAAGGAGTAATAACCTCGGCCTTCCAGAGGATGCCATCACAACCCATTTCACGGTACATTGTAGGCCTGAAACACAGAAAAGCAGTTCAAGCATTGGAAGCGTTTTAGCATTTAGGGGGCATCGTTCGACTTAAAGTCGATTAAGGGTGCGCCCAGAACCAGGCAGAGAAGCCTCAACCAGATGCCAGCCAGGACACAGTCGGTACCGGCAGATGTTTTCCTTTGCCAATCCAAAGAATTATGACAGTGATTAGCAATTCAAGGAATTGTGGCATCAGTAAGACAGGAGAACCGGCTTGGCCAATTTGGGCATCGACAAAATTGAATGGCACGGGGATGACAGATCATGAACTACCATGTTACAAGTGATCCAATATAGATTGATAACCGACGAAGACATTCGGAGGTTAGAAGAAGATCGAAAGGCGAGTGAATGATCACGATGGTGGTGGTGGTGACGGTGATTTCGGGGACATGAGCACGCAGGAAAGGAGGGTTCATACCGAACGATCCCATAGGGAGCTGATCCAGAGCTATGGGAGCGGATAGCGGAGATGGCACGAATAGAGGAGCCCAGAGCACGAATCAGTCGCAAGCGAGCTGCAGCCATGGTTTGTATATCGAATGCCGGTCCCTCCCTCCAGTAGAAGGGCTTAAGATAAAGAAAAGTTATTTGTTTCTCCTTAATTGAATACTAGGTGAGTCCCTTCTTCCTTTCTCGTCCCGCAGCCAACCTCCTGGCCCCGCCCACAGAGTTATCTACGTACGCCGGAAAGACTCTGTTAAAGGAAGGAAATAGCAGGATGGGAGAGCCCTTCTTGCCTCGCCGGCAGGCAAAAGAGCAGAAGAGTCCTCCGATTTCTTGGCGTCTCGCAAGCAAAATTGGAATGTGCAGAAGGCTTTGACCTTTTGAGCAAAACGACAGTCAAACCACTTGCTTTTCCTCTCCACCCCTTTGCCTACCGCTTTCGGCGATGCATTTCTATTTTATCGGTTGTTTTTTTCGATGAACACTAAGTTGGTCGGACTGGCGGATCGGAAAAAATCCGATTACCAGTTTTTATTTCTCTATGCTACTGCCAAATTTAGAAACCACTTTGAATCTGAAGGTAATAAGAAATGAGAGTTTCGACTTCTTCAAAATATATTTCCCTCTTAATTAATATAAAAAAACAAAAAGAAAACAAACGAAACTCTAAAAAGAAAAGCGACACGTTTTTTATTAAGTGGCTGACCTAAAAAATTTGGTGAAGAAATCAATTATTTGTAAATTTTTAGTTGAAATAAGCACACCACTAATATAAACAAATGTATGGACTTTGGAACGTTAAGTAAGGATGTTTGCCAGGCTTATATGTAACTCGGCCACTTGAATCGAGATATAACTGTCACAGGCACAATCCATCAGCCGCTGCAGACATATCCGTTATAAGCTTTTAGGGACCCTTTATAGTCGCCCGTGACCATAATCTTCCGTCACATTTCTATCGAAATATTTGCGTTAGACTGTCAAATTAGTTTGCGTGGACTTGGACCTTGTTGTTTACCGATGTTATCATCTATCATTACTTGGTGACTGATGTAAATCTGAGGCATGATATTACTAACTTTTGCTACTGTAATCAAGAGCTAATGTGTTTACCCCGTGAACCATTGGTGCTAGTCATTAAACAGTATAGTTCGAAAAAAGAAAGAAGTACCTTGCATATTCAATTAGACTTGCGATTCGTGATAGATCTAAGGATTTAAGTAATGTCAAATTTTCGATTCAGATAATCAGAACATATCCAAAGTTCGAACAAACTCAATACAGCAAAAAGACCAAATTTCTGAAACCAAATCCGCAGGCTATGAGTTGAGCCTCAGACATGACATACATTCAAATGGGAATGAAATTCCTTTACCACAAGGAGGAAAAAGAATAGAACGTACACATGATGTAGAAGGCATTGAGACAACCAGTCTTTAGCTTAGTGACGCCTTTCCAAGACTACCAAGTTTATTAAAATACATTGATCTAAAGTTATACTCTAAACATGCTAGGAACCAAGACTCTACTCTATTGGGAAGCTTCCCTCAACGTATAGACTTCCACGACGTGCGCCTTCAACAAACGAAGATCTTCGTTTGTGGATCCTGCACAAGAAATTATACAAGTGAGAAGGCGACAAAAAACCGGGTTTGGACGAACAATCTTTTAACGGAAACAAAATTATGCTTCATTAAGACTAAAGATCTATGCTTAAATGTGTGACAGAATCTACAGTATTCATAACGACAATCGAATTGTATTTGAGATGCAACATTGCTGGGAGAACTCACTACAACTAAGCACCTATTAGATTAGATTTTTTTTTATCTTCAACGATGTAGCAGCTAAGAAGATCCGCTATACCCTTAGACACGAACCAACCGATCAGAACAGAGGTACCAAAAAATTGGTTTAATGCAAATGACTGTAGTAATAATAATTCATTCTAGGTACTTTTGTCAAAGTACCTCAATCTTTTCTTTTGTTCGTCTCCCTTTGTTTCCCTGCCTGTCCTTTTTTCTGCTTTTATGCTGTTTCACTGTTTACTTGGGCAGTAGTGTCTTAGCTGACCTGCTTTTTCTATTGCGGGATGCTCTCCATCCTCCTTTTGTCTTTTTGGAATTCCCTTTCCATATGTATTTATTTTGTGTCTTGTCCAAATAAAGATAGGGTAGCCTTACCTCAGCAGCTAGTTTCATTAGAACATAGAAACCAAGAAAGATTAATGGGCCACGGACAGCGTGCCTAGGTAGCTAACTAGCCCCACACTGGATGCACGAGAATGTGACTGTTGAGCTCTCACAGGTTCTTGCGATTTGCCATTTCAAGCAAAAGCCAATTTCATATGTTGGCGCAGAGAATTTGAAGAGCAGAGGTTGATTTTGAGGAGCCTGTTCAGGCATGCTTAGGAAGAAGCTGATGCTTCAGCAAGCAATTAAAATACTCTGAACAACAGAAATAAAGAAACACTTGCACAAGGAGACTGACAGGTCACCGCCCCATAGATCACAGCTGTAGTGGGCACTCTCTTTCTCGTTATATGTGCAAACTGGGGTTAGGTAGACGCCAACCAGATTATGCCAGCCTTTTGAAGTATTTTTCAAATTAAAAAAGGCATTTTGGTGGACCGGATAAACAGCCTCAGAAGCGGCAGCATCGGGGATCGTACATCTTTAAAATCGGAACTTCTGCACTTGGATTTCTGGACCAAGCTTTAAATGGCATCTTCATCCGTAGGAAGAGACCTTAAAATATTATGCTTCAGAATGAGGCCTTCCTTTTTACGTCAACTTTTTCAGTTGTATTAATCTTGACGAATGAATGGGGATGCGATTAACAGAGAAGATGCAGAAAATCCAAAAGAAATGCGTACAAAGAGAATATACAACGAGCGTTCAAAGCCAACAGAACAATCACAAATGTACTCTCAACAATCACAAACGTACTCAATAGTCTCTCTCTTACATATCAATATAAGAAATTACTCTCCCTCGAAGACATTTTTCCCGCTATGTTCTCCGGCTATCGTACTGTCAATCCAATAGAACTACATTTGCCTGATCTCTAGCAACGTTGACTACAATATTGGCTATGTGACGGTAAATAACATAGATCATGTCATTTAAGTACTAAACCAACATAAATTGCTATAGAAACACCTGTTGTAATCCAGCTGTAGGAAAAGTGAACCATGTCTAAAGCGAAAACATGAAAAATCTAAATCCAACCTAAAAATTAAATGAAACAAATTGAATTCCAACGTGCATTTCTTTTGCTAAATCTGTCACATAGAATGCAAACCCTAGTTTTGAAGAACTAAAGTTATATTAGGCCAGTCCAGAAAAGAAATGAACAAGACAAACATATAATTTCCACACAATGGAAACAAAATCACCCACAAGACGCAAGGGCCTTGGAGGTTAACAATATAAGAATAGAGCTCCACTCCATCGCTAATATCTGGTCTTTTCCAAATAATAGAGATATTATACAAAATCATGCAGATACGAATCAAATATCGTTTTCACGAAAATAAAGAAAAAAAGAGAAAAAAGATGAGGACATGCACCAAAGGACTGTGCACGGACAAGCCAGTTTTTAGCTGGAAGCTACAGGATTTGCCATTGCCAGCTTGACAGCTTGTGAGTAAGTCTTATGCTGATAAGTGAGCGTCGAGTCCAGAAGGTCCCATAAAGATGTCTTGGGGTTCCAACCTGTACAAACAAACACCGTAGGTTAGACACAGTTCCAAGATGGTTACACTTGGTACAGTAGATTATAGGGCAGAAATGGTGGCTACCAAGCTGTCTATTGATTATGGTCATATCTGGAATGCGCCTATCACTGTCATCGTACCCTTCACCATAAAACTCTTTTGAGCTTACATCAATGGTCGGCACCTCCAATGGAGCTTCCCCTGTCACCTTTGAATACACCTGAATCACAAAACCACAGTTCCCAAGTCAAACATCACAACGGCCTGGAAGCAAAATGAAGACAAATTCGGCATTCGATGTACCTCTGTCATTATTTCAGCTAGTTGTTTCACAGTAACTTCATTATTTGGATTGCCCACGTTGAAAATCTGGCCATTTGCTCGGGCTGGGTTCTCCTGAAAAATGGAGAAAGCATTAACTACACTTTCGACTTAAGAAGAAACTAGGAGCACCTTCATGTCAAAAATGGTGGGCAACTTACGATCATCAAAAGGACTGCTTCAATAGCATCCTTGATGTACACAAAGGTTCGCTGGGATTGCCCCCCATCTACAAGCTTCAGAGGCTCACGACGAAGGAGATTCTGGCCAGAAAAGTCATCAAAAAATAAGATATTACAGTTTAAGCTGTATCCTCTCTACAGGACAAACGATAACGCAAAGAACTCACATTACTGAAACAAGCAAGAACCCTAGGAACACCCTCACTTGGACCATCAATGCCAGGAATGAAATCCATCCTTGGTCCAATCCAGTTGAAAGGCCTAACAATGGTGAACTCAAGGCCGTTTTCTGCTCCCTCCGCTACAAATTGAAAGAAAGACAATGAGAAAACAAAGTTGATTGCCACGTAAAGGAATTTCAGATAAGAGATGACAGAAAGTGTGCCAACCATATATAAGCCTTTCAATTAGTTGTTTGGCACAAGCATAAGACCACCGTTGTTTCTCAATGGGACCAAAGATGCAGGGGGATGCGTCTTCTTTGAGGACATAAAAGTCAGCATCCTATTTAACAATAGCCAAGGCATAAAAAGTGTCAATGGTGAAAGCCGAATTGGCAGCTGATAATAAATAAAACACTGAAATCCGCAAGTCACCACTAGGCATAATGTCTTCATAGATTGGCATCATTGAGCTCATTGATTTTCAAAAAAGCCACACACTACTAATATAACATTCTGATTTTATTTTAGTGTCCGAGGTTGCATTTTGGTGTTCGTTTTTTAATGAAAATGCCTGCTTGCTGGCAGTTTTAGTTCCACTGTGACTATTGAAAGCAGATAGATATATCAACCAAATAGTAGTGAACAAATATTCAAACATTTACCAGCTATGGTCAATAGCCACCATGTCATATCTTAGAAATGTAAATCATCAGTACTTTATGGAGAAATGGTGGCTAGAGATATTAAATCAACAGTATGATCAATGTTGAAGCATCACCTAATATGATTTGTCAAACCCAAGTCAACAACAAAACTGCAACGAAAGCTTCTTTTAGCCTTAGGCCTTCCCCAAAAGCATTCTCAATTATGACCAAAATATTTAGTAGCTGAAGAATGGAACATGAAACTGACACCAAAACAACAAAAGAGACACCTTTTACTATGACTCCGTTCCTCACAAGTAATATCTGTCCACGTCAAGATGAGGCCTTAAAACAAAAGAGAGTTCAATAAAACATTGAAAACGACAATTGCTAAAACGGAACTTCAGGAGTCGGAAGCCAGAAAAGGTGTCTCACCATTTGCATTTTAGAGCAAAGTAAGTTGGTATAGCGTCAGAATCAGCTTACTACCACTTCCTTTTGAAAATAAAGTTCTCCAAAGTTTGAAGAAAATAACTGGGGCAGCAATGAAGCATGTTTGAAGGACGTCAACAAGCGACGCAAGAACATCGGTAACGACAACATAGATTTGCAGATGGCACCGGTTAAAACAACGCTCTTGGAATAAGACATAGCACAAACATGGGTACCTTTTAGCTACGGTGTCCCCTCCTCCTGATCAAAGACATTTCGGCTAACACCTCAAACTTCCAGAACCAATAAGAAGGCTTAAGCTCTTCTCAAGAAAATAAGGAATGCACAGGGCGTGCTACCTAATGGAATCTATCAACCGCCATATGCTATTATCGAACCTTCAGTAAAATATGCAGAACAATCACACAACCTCACGAATATAACGGAGGATTAAAATTCTTGCCTCCGAGTTACAGCAAGATTATAGAGGCACTCGCTATTGCTTCTGCACCAAGAAAAGCTCTAGATCTATAGGATCCTTAAAAATAACAGAATAAAGAAGACCAAAATTAAAACTAAAAGAGTAACAAGAGCTCACATTTCTCAGAGGATGACCCTGGGGAAGAAAGCTGCCGGCGGTTTTGCCATAAACTTCACATGTAGAGAAATGAATCAGACGCTTGTTATTTTCTGAACAGATCTTGACCTGGATCGTCCCCCGTGACATAAAAAAAACAACAAAAAGAAAAAGAAAGAAACCCAACAATCTCATTGAGCAGCGAAGAAGGAACGTAAAGAATGTCCAAAAGAAAAATGGAAAAGCAAAGATTTCGATTAGAACAAACTTGAATACTAACCACTGGAAGCGCGTCGATGAAATTGCTGTAAATGGTATCAAGAGGGCGAGTATTGTAGTCCGCCGGCGTGCATATCGCCGCGAGATTGATCGTCTGCGAACGAAAGCACACAAAATCAGCCAGCCAGATAAAATCATACTCAGGATAGAGCGGATCTGTGACGGACCCCCCGAAAGGGAACCACCACCGTCCGAATCAAACGCATTCCATCCGAAACCCGACCATAGAAACAATAAACACCCGGATCTCCCCGATTTGAGAGAGACGGCTCACCAGATCTGCCATCTTGATAAGGCCCTCGAGCCTGGAGTCGTGCTTGATGTTGAGCCTGTGGAACTCGATGCGGCCGGACCAGGGGAGATCGGATCCGAGGAGGTGCTTGATCTTGTCATTGTAGACATCGACGGCGAGGACTCGGTGGGAGGTCTCGGCCATCAGCTTCTCGCATAGGTGGGAGCCGATGAACCCGCCCGCACCCACCATGCAGATCGTCAGGGGCTGGATGGCCTGCCCATCCAGATCCAACCTGACAGCACCCCCGCCGGCCATCGCGGATTGATTCCGAGTCGAGAGGAAGGAGACGAAGCTGACGGACGACGAGAAGAGAAGAGAAGAGGAGGAGAATGATGGTCACCAATGTCCGCCCCTCTCCGGTGGAGCTCCCCGCTGCTTTATATAGATGGGAAGCGGAAAGAGGGGAAGAGAGAGGCGGGGCGGAGTATGACTGAGGGGCTGTCATATATCATTCGTTCACTGGGCGCGGGACCCATCTCCCGTAGTCTGGGACCCAGTGTGGGGCCCGCACGAGCTCCGTGAGTCGGTGAGCGATTCTGGCCACACGCCTCTGAGCTGTCCCACCCTTTCCCTACAATTTTCCCATCGAATCGATATTTTGCTTCAAATTCCAATCTTGTGCTCGCAATTTTAAATTGCTCCGTAAGAACCTCATGGTGTTTTGGACAAATACCGGACGGAAGCCTCCGTTGTTATTCACATTTTGAAAGAAAAAATAAGAAAGTCTTGGGTTGTTTCTCCAGGTTTTACGTAGATTTTTTTAAGACTTTTGTTGGATTCGAAAGATCCAAAACCTTTGCCTATTGAGTGAAAAAGTGTTTTTCATCATTCAATTCAGATTCAGATGCATCAGTGTTGAGTGAAAAAGTGTTTTTCATCATTCAATTCAGATTCAGATGCATGTGGTCTCTATCTGAAGGCGGTGGAATGAACCATTTACCCTAAAAAAAGGACATGGTTGTATTTTAAAAATAAATTTTTAAATATAGTTGGCCAACTTAGAAAAACGAATACTATTCCTAAACCAATGTTTGCAATTCTCAATAAATCCAATTTAAATCAGATATCTAACATAATCGTTTCAAAAAATTAATATATGATTAAAAGTTTCAGAGCATATTTAGATTTAAAAAATAACATCCGATCTCATAACAAACAACTAAGAGTTATAGGTTACAAACGAACTAGAACTTCTAAATATAAATACATGACCTTACTGGAGAAAAACCAAGGTTTACTTAAAAAAATAATTTCCCATGACCTTGATGAAAAAAAAAAAGACCAATCAAGAATCCCTTTAATGCTGCACTCACACAGTAAACTAACACCAAATCATATTTAAGGACAATCTTCATTTGGAGCTTGAGTTTTGACCTTCATTATAAAAAAAAAACAAACTTCTAACAATTATTGTTCTACAATTGGCTACATTTCTTCTGACAATTGTAAAATAACGATATTATACTTTTTTTAGTTTAATATATTACATTGCATTAGATTCTATTATATCATATTGTGCTTTCTTGTATTGTCTTTGCCACTTAATTTACCATGCTCGCTTCTTTTATTTTAACTGGTTTTTCTTTTTAACTTGTGCTAAAAACTTCGCGGCATTGTTATACGCAATAAAGGTGCCGCATGTAATTGGAATTTTAAGAATACGAAGCTCGTGCCCAAGATCAAGGCCAAAAGTTTGGGTTTCAAAAGAAAATTGTCTTTATTTTCTAATCGTGATTGGTCGAATGCAACCATTTCCATGTGATCATATTGAGATTTATTGCGTGTTAGTTGGACCCAACTTTCCTTTTTTATTAATTAAAATAAGATTACGGTTCCGATTCGGGACGTTTCAAAACCGGATCTCACTTCTGACTCGTTTTTTAATTCAATAAATAACTCTGAGTTATGAAAAATGTAAATTATTGATTTCCATATTTTGATGTCTATATTCACTTATTACTTGCATTGTCATAGAAAACAACATGTCCACTAATTTTAGTCTTCAATGACAACAAAATTTCATAGGCCGATAAGTGGTTTTAAAACTTCTTGAATCATAAATATTTGACATAAACCACCGCTGCCATCTGGTGTGACGGGCAGATGATTCACGTCAATTATATAATAAACGGCTTTTAATCTTCTTGAATTGTAAATATTTAACACATTTCATGACCTGCCATATGGTGTGACGGGCAGGCGGTTTACATCAATCATATAGCTTTCAATTTGACATAAATTGTCCCATGGAACGTCCATGTGCATGGCCCTGAAAACTGAAATAAATCATATATGAATATATACATATATAATAAAATAGCATGTTCACATCTTTTCTCTTTCTTCCAACATAGACTAGATTGACCTATAGCATAGTATTATTTTTCTATATACTAACATGTTTTAAACTTTGAAACATATTCATGAAACACCCACAAAATATATATATGGTTTCAAACAACCCTGCATTATTTATTTAGCAAATGGTATTTCCAAAAGAATTTTCTTTTCTCTATCTGCCTTTTTCTAATCGAAACATGTGTTGCATGCTTCTTCTACAAGTTCCTCCCTCTCGCTTTTACCTGACAGCTACTTTCATGGTTTGGAAGAGTGATCCTTTTACTATCCTTTTCTTCTGATCAAGACATTTTACCTACCTCTTAAATTGAAATTGAAAAGCTACGTAACACTAATTCAAACATTGGTAATTTGCGCGCCACCACTATATATATATATATATATATATATATATATATATATATATATATATATATATGTTGTTGATGCTGGTGTTGGCAACTGGCCACACTTGCTCGTATATGGCTCTGGCACTGTCTCTCGCTCGAATTCACCTTTGTTGGGCCTACAAGAGATTGAACGTAAATTAGTTGAGTTTGAATGAAAATAAATGTATTGTAGTCCTCAAAGCTAACATGATAAGGATGTTTAAACTAAACACTTTACATTGAGTGGTTGTTTGACAATGAAAATAGATACACGTTGTTTCACATATCTGCCTTAAAGATTGAAACAGATTTGTCGATCAGAGTTTCGTGATTTTGCCCTAATCTTTGAGGCAAATACATGAAACAATGTGTGTTTGTTTTTCAAGCTAAGTGACTGCTGAATAGACCACCGCTGCCATCTGGTGTGACGGGCAGATGATTCACGTCAATTATATAATAAACGGCTTTTAATCTTCTTGAATTGTAAATATTTAACACATTTCATGACCTGCCATATGGTGTGACGGGCAGGCGGTTTACATCAATCATATAGCTTTCAATTTGACATAAATTGTCCCATGGAACGTCTATGTGCATGGCCCTGAAAACTGAAATAAATCATATATGAATATATACATATATAATAAAATAGCATGTTCACATCTTTTCTCTTTCTTCCAACATAGACTAGATTGTCCTATAGCATAGTATTATTTTTCTATATACTAACATGTTTTAAACTTTGAAACATATTCATGAAACACCCACAAAATATATATATATATGGTTTCAAACAACCCTTTAATGCATTATTTATTTAGCAAATGGTATTTCCAAAAGAATTTTCTTTTCTCTATCTTCCTTTTTCTAATCGAAACATGTGTTGCATGCTTCTTCTACAAGTTCCTCCCTCTCGCTTTTACCTGACAGCTACTTTCATGGTTTGGAAGAGTGATCCTTTTACTATCATTTTCTTCTGATCGAGACATTTTACCTACCTCTTAAATTGAAATTGAAAAGCTACGTAACACTAATTCAAACATTGATAATTTGCGTGCCACCACTATATATATATATATATATATATATATATATATATATATATATATATATATATATATGTTGTTGATCCTGGTGTTGGCAACTGGCCACACTTGCTCGTATATGGCTCTGGCATTGTCTCTTGCTCGAATTCACCTTTGTTGGGCCTACAAGAGATTGAACGTAAATTAGTTGAGTTTGAATGAAAATAAATGTATTGTAGTCCTCAAAGCTAGCATGACAAGGATGTTTAAACTAAACATTTACATTGAGTGGTTGTTTGACAATGAAAATAGATACACGTTGTTTCACATATCTGCCTTAAAGATTGAAACAGATTTGTCGATCAGAGTTTCGTGATTTTGCCCTAATCTTTGAGGCAAATACATGAAACAATGTGTGTTTGTTTTTCAGGCTAAGTGATTGCTGAATAGACCTAGGCATCGGGCCGGACTATAGCCTATGACCGTGGCTCGACACTCAAAACCCGAGCTCGGGCTCAACCTGATTAAATTTGAAAACTATATATATTTTAATATAAAATAATACATAAATATAATTAATCATAATATATACATATATTACTAAAAATAAGTTATAGAGGCAAATCGAGCCTAATCGGGCTGAATACCAGGTACATTTTAACAATCACACTTGAACTAACACGAGCCAAAGTCACAAATTTAGTCATTATTATTATTATTATTTATTTAGTCTACTTATTCGTTATTTCTCGTTAAATGTAATTTAATAGGAAAAATAAAAGGTAAACACAGAGTGTCATAAATTTAGAAGTCAGGTTGGATCCAAATTCGTCATTAAAAAAATAAATATCGACTTCACCCGAGTGCACATTCACCATTGATAATTGTATCTATCTCTTTCTCCGTTTAATAATAATTTTATATTAGATATTTAACTACGAGAGTCAACTCACGTCGAGGGAAGTCATGGTCTACTCTAACATCATCTTTATCTTTATTAAAGCCAAAGTTTTTGCCTTTTTGATTTCGAAGAAAAGAGCAATAAACCCAAGTGCCTATGTCCCATATACTAGATGACACTTTTAAAATTGAATTGATATTTGCAATAGTTAAAGCAATGCCAATTTTAATCTGTACTTAGATATTGGAGTTGCTTTGTCCGTTGTCTTTTTAATGCATGCATTTATCCAAATGGAACTATATATATATATATATATAGTTGCTAACTTGAAAGTATATTCTCTTTGATAGAAAGAAAACAAGAAAAAACATAGTGTCTGAACAATTTGTGGACGATCACGTATTAATGCAAATGGCGCCAAACATATTAAAAATGTTGATTGTTCAAAAACTCATCTTACCTGGCTAGGTAGATTAACATAAAGCTTCCAACTTGAAAGAGGTCCAAAGTTCAAATCTAGGTGCGCAGATGCATGATGTAAGGGACATAGTTTAGATATCCATGAAGAACAAAGCTAACTTGTGCTTTCCTTGGTTGTTATGAAAAGATAAAGTAATGAGAAACCCTATATTAGGTGTTTGACATTTATTCACACAAAACTCAAGATTTGACAATATATTTGAATCACAAAAACGTGGCAAGAAGCCCCCAAAGAGAGGGATCATTGAAAGAAGTGTGCAACAATGCAAGGAAAATGTAACAATTAATATGATGAATTTTAATAGTGCAAAGTCGCAGTATGATTTGATAATTTTGGGACTTTTTTTTTTGTTGGGAAGAAACTAAGGCAAAAATCATAAAGACTTTGAACACACTTGGAACTTGCTTCTTTGTTTTAACAAATAAACTTCCAACCAAGCTGACCCAACCCCAGCTCAATTTGCTTGAACTGGTCGATTTTTGAGAAAAAAAGATTCATCGACAAATGGTAGTCTATTAGCTCCAATGTTGGCACTCTGGAGTACCTGATTGAACTATAAACATGTGAAAATGTATGACTTTAGTTCGATTCCTGTGAGCGTTATACCTTTATGTCTTACGATGGTGAAGCATGGTACCTAAGTTGATGGCTGCACTACTGCAGTTGCTGATACAAATGTAGCCAAGAGTCTTCTCGTGTTTTTTAAGGCAGTAAGTTGTTAACTCCTCGTGAAACAACTCAAAATAAACTAGAAGAGCATTTGATTTTACTTTGATATAAATGCCTTCAAGTAATTAGATATTTTTAACCGTTGTGGTTGTGACAAAAGGAGTGAATGATGTAAGTCGAAGACCTTGTATCAATCTCAATCAAGGGACCATTCCCTCGATAAAGACTTTTCTTGTATTATTGCCAATTCCAATTATATTGTTTGTCGTTTACTATTCAAAGAGTGAAAACGGCCCCCATATGTAAAGGAAAATGACAAAATGTAAATTTCCAAACTATACCTGTCTTATTATCGGGCAAAAAAAAAAAAAAAAAAAAAAAAACTCATTGCCACTTTATATGAATACCACTAATTTTGCTTCAAGAAAGCCGGATCTGCTCTCATATTGAGTTGGGCACTTGGTTTGATGGATCCTAACCATCTCTAGTAATTTTGGTTTCAATCCAAAAAATGTTTAGAACCAAGACAATTGATCACTTGACAATCCCTTTAAAACTTTTCAAAGTAGGGTGTTACAATCCACCTCCTTAAGGCACAAGCATTTGTATGTGAAGGACCCTAGGTCCGAGTGTTGAACTATGATATGATATCATTGTAATGGCCTTGCCTATTTCCCTATCAAACTCAAGTTCTTCGTTTGACGGATCCCAATCTACCTTCCAGTAGTTTTGGTTTTAGATTGAAAAAAGCTAGGAATTGATCACTTAATACTATTTTTGTAAGCTCTTAAAGATCTCTTACAATCTTTAATTTGAAACTTAAATTTATCAAAGTGAGGTGTTACATTGGTAACCAATTTGATTCTCGTAGGTACTACTTCTTTAAACTACAAAAAGTAAGGTAACAATGTTTTTCTTCTCAGTTTTGGTAGCAGGTATTGGTCCTAGTTGAGAGTAGAATCAAAACCCATCCATTCCCAATTTTCATATTTATTACTACATAATCCACCAAAACTCGAGATCATATTCAGGCCTAGTCACTCACCTTCAACTAGAAATAAGAGTTGGCTGTATATGTTCATTAAATCATAATGATTTTAGACAATAAAAAAAGGACAAACAGGAGCGTTGACATATAAAGTTAAGGCTGGCATCAGGCCCGGCCAGGACGGCCCAAGGCTTGAGAAAGCTAGCTTTAGGCTGGCCCTGAAGCCCTTACCAGAAGCTCAAGCCTAACCCAACCGTCAACTTTATACCTGTCAGACACCCAGTTTGATTAAAAACCCTTGACGACATACCCAAAGTTTGTAAGAAAGTTATCGACAACACATAAAGAGTTTCTAAGGAAGTCATGAGTGATGCACCAAGAATTTCTCAATGCGTGGACATCATTGATGCTCCAATGATTTTTGTGTTTTTTTAATTGAGTTGGCCCAAGTGTCAAATAATAAGCTTATGTTCACCCATCATGGGTTGAGTACCCAACTACCCATCGAGTACCTGACCCCTTTGGCCATCCACCCAAGTGTAGAGTGCTTGTTTTCTGCAACATATCCTTAGATTCTGGTTCATTTTTACTAGAACCAGCAAGCCATCACCAAATTTTATAATTGGACTTACTAACAGTTGCATCTGTTTTGAAATTTGGACAAGATAGTTTCCTACCCAGCAAAATTTAGCAGCCCAATTTAGAATCTCATTTCTTACTATATATATATGGTCAGATTCCATTTCAGTGTTTCAAAAGAATCCATACATGCTTACAGAAAGAGAGAAAAAGATATATATATAATACTTTAAGACGGTTGATTCATTTTGGACCGGAAGAAGAAACAAGCCAGGGTTGATTCATTTCAGTAGGTGAGCTCGAACCGACTTCAAAGGGGCGGAGTCGAGTAGTCTAGCTCTAGGGTTTTGCGGATATTTCTGGGCCTTCTAATACCCGATAGACTCCGACCTCTTCGCCCCGGAAACGTCCCTCATTTCATTTCACACATTCCGTTGCCCTTATCTCTCTCTCTCTTTGTGATTCGTGCTTTGTAGGGTTGTGGTTAGATCGTTGTCGCAGAGGGTAAGGTTAGGGTTTGGTTCCTTTTCCCCTCTTTTTGCCCTTTCGAGAATGATGCAACCGGCGCCCGTCCCTCCTCCGATGGCGTCGCCGGCGATGGACCCTAACCATCAGCAGCAGCAACCGCAGCCGCAACAGCCGCAGCAGTGGATGGTCATGCCTCCTCCACCGCCACCCCCTCCTCTTGCCGCTCCTTCTGGACACCCCCTTCAGCACCCTCCTCATCCCCAACAGCCTCCTTTCCCACCGTCTCAGGTGCCTCCCCCCATGTGGAACCAGCAAGCCATGCCTCCACCGCCGCCCCCGCCGCAGCAGATGGCGCCGCCGCAGATGCAGCCCCAGCCTCAGTACCCTCTTCAGCCACAGCAGCAGCAGCAACAGCCGCAGCAGCAGCAACCCATTAGCGCCGATGAGATTCGAACGCTTTGGGTCGGCGATTTACAGTATTGGATGGATGAGGGATACCTCCATGGTTGTTTTGCTCACACTGGCGAGGTAGCAAAAACCCGATATTTTTGTTTCTTTCTTTTCTTTTGATGTTATTGATCTGTTTCTGTGTGCCTATTTTCCCTATCATTAAGTTACCGGATCATCTGCTTTCTCTCTGTCTCTGTATCTCTCTCTCTCTCTCTCTATATATATATATATACATATATATATTATCTTTCTGTTGGTTCTTTGCTTGTGCTGCTGTGCTGTTTAATGAGTGGTCAGAGTCTGCTTGTTGCCCTTTGGTTTGCTCCTAACGTGCAACATTTTACCAGCAAAACCTACACAGTTTATGCATATGCAGCCTCACGAATGTTGAGTAGAGTTTTTGACTGGTATCATTTTTCGTGCCATTTATTTATTGCGTCGTTTTCCTTTTGTTCTTTATCTTCTTCATCCAGTGCATCTATGACACCCAAAATTTTCATATGCGTGATTCGTTAAGATTCATTCTTTCTGGTGGGTTCTTCGCCTATGCATTGAGTTGTCAGAGCATTCGGTGTTTGCCTTTTGGGTTTTCTCGTACTATGCAAAGTCTGACGAGTAAAATTTGTATACTTTGTGAGCGTCAATACCTTGTATCTTCACGAATGTTGGGATTGGGAGTTGTCTTTGGTATATCATTTTTCTTTTTTGTTAATCTCACCGTATCTATGTTATCCCTTCGTTTTTGTTTTTTCACCAGCGTCCTTCGTTAGCAATCATTCTTTTATGGTGAGTTCTATGCTTGTGCGTTGAAGGGCCAGAGGATTTGGTTGTTGCCTTTAAGTTGCTCCTACCCTGCATGTTTGACCAGTAAAATTACATACTTTATATGTCCCTCAACTCAAGACGTTGGCCCTTCATCAATTTGGGATAGGGGATTTTACTGGTAAATTTTCATGTACTGCGTCTATGATATCTCTCTTTGGCTTTTTCATTTGCGTGCTTTACTAACATTCACGTACTCATTTTTTTTTTCCAATTTTTGCCTGTTTTCCTTCTTGTGTTAACTTATGTCTTGTCTTGAAATAAATAAACTTCGTTGATGATGTGTATAGGTTCTAGTATTTCATGTACTATTTTTATGTGGAGCGAAGCAGTTCTGAAGGTTTTACTTAATGAGTTAATTCTGTTATTACGAGTTAGCTGTCTAGAACACATAGGTTTGCTTAGATACCTACGTAGTATAGCCTAACCAAGTGCTGGTGGTTGGGAGTGGGGAACATGAGCACTGGTGGTAGATGAGGAACCAGGTTCATTTTTCATGTTAGATGACACATTATGAACTGCTTGATCTGGTTGTTCTGATGCATGTTTAGGATCTAACATTAACTTGCTTCGATCATGAATGATGTTCAAATACTTTTACACAAATTTGAAAATAGGCTTATTGTGGAGAGTACGATTGATGACTGCAGGTTGTCTCCGTGAAAATCATACGGAACAAACAAACTGGGCAATCAGAAGGCTATGGGTTTATTGAGTTTGTCACACGTGCAGCTGCTGAAAGAATTTTGCAGACATACAATGGAACAATGATGCCTAATGTTGAACAAGCATTTCGGCTGAACTGGGCATCATTCGGTGTAGGTGAAAAGCGCCCAGATACTGGTCCAGAGTTCACCATTTTTGTTGGGGACTTGGCATCAGATGTGAGTGATTACGTCCTTCAAGAGACTTTTAGAAGCCATTACACATCTGTCAAGGGTGCAAAAGTGGTCACAGATAGGGTCACTGGCCGCTCCAAAGGTTATGGATTTGTTAGATTTGGTGATGAAAAAGAACAAGTGCGTGCTATGACTGAGATGAATGGCGTGTTCTGTTCCACAAGGCCCATGAGGATTGGTCCTGCAACGACAAAGAAGACTGTGGGTAGCCAGCAGCAGTATCCTACAAAAGGTATTCATTGGAAGTATAATTATCATGTCATTTTGGTCATTATTTAATACATTACTGGACAGTCATATTCATTGTGGCTCCTTGTGCTATTGTTTGTTGTACCTCAGTATGGTTTGCTATCTTTGAAGGACGTTGTCTATATACGTGGTCAATGAGCGAGAGCTTAGGATGTTTTTCATGTCTGTTCTTTATTACTTTTATATTCTCCCATTAACGTGTTTGGTGCATGCTGTGCAGAATACATCTTTGATTTGCTAGTGATTGGATCTGTTTTTTGTTGTTTTTCACGGTTGTGCATTTGAAGAGAAGCAGCCGTTTCTTTCTTCAGCATATATACGAAGTCATTTCCTTCCTATTTCTTTGTGAAGTTGGGCATGCTTAATTGGGTTTGAAGGTTATGAGCACTTATAGAACTCATGTTCTCTCAAAGCAGGATGCCCAGAGGCTCTGTTCACTTAGGGGCCTGGAAATCATTTCGGGAGAAACACATATCCCTATAGTGGTGCCTCACTTAGGTCAGTTTTCCTGTTTATGTGAATTCTGTCCTTACATTCCAAATTTATGTGGCGTCTTTGCTACATTTTGGCAGTTATTTCTTTTCTTTTCCTTTACACATTTTCTAGTGTTCAAGAACTGTCTGTCAAATTTGCTTTTTACTTTTTGGAATTTCCGTTCACACTTCAGGAGCTTATTTTTCTCCTTGCTGTCCAATGTGTACTTCCCTATTTCCATTCCTAGCGTTTATCTTACTTCTTTTTCTAAGCTTTCATACTTTCATCCATTCATATTTGCTTTTCAGTCCATTTCCTTTGTAAATTCTTGGAATGAGGGACAGAAACCTCTTGGTACACCAGTTAAACTAGCACATCCAGGTAGTTTAAATTCCACTTGTGGGGGCGAAGAGAAGGATTCCGGTTAGCTATTGTCATGCATAGGTGGATGCTTCAGCATTTATGATTTTCTTTTACATTTGTGTCTTGTCCCAGCATTTCAAGTGGAGATGCTTCTGCTGTTTTTTTTTAATCTTTTTGAGTTGATTTTGTTGATGTTTTACTGTTTGATTTTGCTTCTTGTTTTCACCGTATTCAGTTGCATAATTTAGTAAGTTGATATGTGCTTCAATTCCAAGCTCTACCATTTTTGGTAGTGGGCCAGTGGCCTAATCTCGTTTGATGATTGATTATTTTCTATGTGATATTATTGCAACAAGCTGTAAATGTTTTTTCAATTTCTTAGTATTTATCATTCACTTGTCTCATTTTTTAATGAGTAAACCTCGTTGAAGAAATGTTTAGCATGTCTTCTGGTTTGCTTGGAAATTTTTTGAGATACTCATGGGATATTCTTTGTTCAATGCTATTCAGTATTCACAACTTTATTTAAGTGTCTATGTTCCAAGACATGGATTTTGTCATCTTTGTTTTAGCTACTCTTGTAGTGGTTCCCTCTGACTGTCAATAGACAATTTTGTCATATTAGTTGGGTTTTCATATACATAATTTTGTCACATTACTTGTGTTTTCATTATTTCCCATTAAAGGCTTATATCATTTAGTCAGAAAAAAGGCATACTTGAGTGATAAAGATGATATCAGCTAACTTTATCAGTTTATTGTTGTGCATCATTTTTATTGGTGATGGCTTCTCTGGGTAACAAAACATTATCATGGATTAATATATTTGAGTAATAGGTTGTCCTTGATTCTTAACTCTAGCTATTGCCATGTTGTGATCAGACACATACCATTAATATGTCTTGGTTTCTTAATAATATATGAAAGATATTGACATCTTGTGCTTTAACATATCTGTGAATGCTTCCTTCCTGGAAAGCCAGCCAAGAATCTGGGAGTTAAATCATATAAAGTACATTTTCAAGAAGCCAACTACAACCGAGAATTTACTTTCAAAAAATATGATTTATTTAGATCAAGAGATCATAAGTATTTTGATAATCAATAATTCTTTTCTTGTGTTTCCATGTGTATATTGCCTCCTTTGATGTTAACATATCAGTTTCAAGTTTTCAACTATGATGCTTTAAGTAGGTAATTATTGGAAATTTGTAGACTAAAAGGAACTCAGTCTGTGCCCTCTATGTAGGCAGTCATAGTCTTCATGGGTGTCCACAAGCTGAAGTTATATTATAGGTGTAGAATCTGAATCTGGGTCAAGGAACTACGCTCGAGGGGTTTTGCTTTTGCTCCACTAATGTTCTTGGTTGCATTTCTCTTTGTGTTTTTTTGGAAAAGAAAGCAAGAAGGGTGAAACTTCTGAATGGGCTCACGACAAGCTAAATCTTGGCATCCTTATAAGTTAAACATGATAAACTGTGAGACTTGACTTGATAGGAAATGCAAGTTATCAAGTCCACGTGCAGTTTGTTATGGCCCAGGGGTTATTAGTTGTCTAACTATCTGTTTCTTATACTATTTTTGGTTTTGTTAATTATGATATACAATTTGGAAAATGTTTAGCTTGCAACGAATTGTTCTTGGATGAGTTATTATCAGTTTGTTAGCACCATTTCTTTCTCTTTGTTAAATGATTTTGATATGTTATACTGGAAGTGGTGGAAAGTTTCTCAGAGACAGAATTTGCTTGCACATCAAGAATTTGTAGCTGTGGTTCTTATTTGTTACTGAAACATTGGCCTGCTAGCACCATTTTTTTTTGCTATGCTATTTTTGTGTTGGAAACGTTGTAAAAGGTTCTAAAAAATGGAAGTTGCTTGAACAAGAATTTACAGCTGTGGTTCTTTGGTCTTGCACATCCTTTGTTATACATGAGCTATTTGGTCTTGGTCCATTGGCTGGTGAGTGGCTGATCGTGCATACAGTTCCTGAGTTCTTTCATCCTGTAAGTGGTTAATATGATAGAGGAAATGAAGCTTCTGAGCGGTATCCCTTGGGTTGTAATGATCAGTACTTTGTCTTCATTATTATTTATTTGTTTCTCCTGTTTTTTGTTACTTTGTTTAAGACAATTATTTTGGCTATCTTCTTATTTCCGTGGACATATTTGTGGTTATTGAATACATCTTAAATCATGCTAAGGAAATCTTACTTAAGTTTTGTCAACATATTTTTCAGCTTCATATCAGTCTAATCCTCAATCCACAGAGTCTGAGAATGACCCGAATAATACTACCGTGAGTAGTCATTTTGCTTTTTAAATGTGTAAGTTTACTTTATCCTTACTGCTTTGGCTTCGCTTCACAGATATTTGTAGGTGGTTTGGATCCAAATGTCAGTGATGATGTTTTGAGACAAGTATTTGGTCAATTTGGGGAGCTAGTCCACGTAAAAATTCCGGTGGGCAAGCGCTGTGGATTTGTGCAGTTTGCAAATAGGTATGTATACCATATTCTTTCATGAAGTCTTTGATCGATCCCAAATTATTGTCTTGCAAAGCATTGAACATATGGCAATTGCTGAAGTGCTTACTGTACTGTCCTTATGTTGGTTTTCTGGTGCTTCAGCAATCTGTTTGATATCATATTAGATGGTCATTCACCTGATATATTATCTGTTTTCATTTGGATATTTCAATCTACAGGCCATGCGCAGAGGAGGCTTTGCTAATGCTGAATGGTACTCAACTGGGTCAGCAAGCAATTCGACTTTCTTGGGGTCGTAGTCCTTCAAACAAACAGGTAGCTAATTAATACCGAGCCATATTTATCACAGATTTGAGTTAAATGACCTGTCAAACAAAACTGACACCAATGAAGGACTCGTCTGCTGAATGGATACAGCCACAGGCTGATCAAAATCAATGGAATGGTGGATATTATGGATATCCACAGGGCTATGAAGCTTATGGATACGCTCCACCTCCACAAGATCCAAACATGTATGGATATGGTGGCTACCCTGGTTATGCAAATTATCCCCAGCAACAGGTAATGTTAATCGGTTCTTTGGTGGCTTTAGTTTATTGTTCGTTATTTGTTGCATTCTAGCATTTTTTGTGAGACCTTCCACTTGGTGACGCCATCATAGGTGATTACATTTAAATTATTGAACTCTTTCTAGAGATCGCCTAAAAAAATTTATCGATGTATTACCTAAAAAAAGTTGCAAGATTAAAAACCCAGGTGGTAAGAAGGGAGGCGAATTGTTACGGGTGTTGAGATGAAGATACTGGATAATGTATGAACTCTTTTACTCCATGTGTTGCACTATTTCATTAATTTGTTCTACAAAAAAATTCAGACAAAACTTTAAAGTTTCCACACTAATTTGTCTCCAGTCATTCGCACTTTTCAAAATTTCTCTGAACTGTTATTGAAAGTTGGAAAGTAGCTCAGCTTGTATTTTGCATTTAGTAACTGGTAGGATGTAAGCCAACAAAAATTCTTAATTTTGAAAAGCTAGGAACTGCGTCTGTATGATAGAGGCAGGTATGCTAGCAGATGTCTGACCATTTTATGTTTTTACACTTGTCGAGGGGACATATCTGTCCTGTTATTGTTGGGCCTCTGGAATTTGATCTCTTACCTTTACCATTTCTGTGATGGCAGTGAGTCTAGGAGGTGATTTCTGCTCTCCAGTTTGTATTCGCTTAGATGCAGAGTTCACTGTGATGGAGCTTGGATTTTGTTTGTTGGGGGCATCGCCTTTCCTGCTTGAAGCCAGACGAGTTTTTCATGGTTTCTTTTTGTTTATTATTAGTTGGATCTGACAGCGCTTAGTTTTTATGATCTGTATGTACTACATGACGTGTTCCCTTTGCAGTGGTTTGGATACTATGCTTTTCTATATAATATGATATCTATGCTTGATTTCCATTTGCAAAACACGAAATTGCGTCTCCCAGCTTGAATTTTTACTTAACTTCCAGATGGTCACCCTCTCTCTCTGTTGAGGGTCTCAGTCTGGGAGAAACTTGCCTGGAAAATTTGCTTCTACGCTTAAAGCTGCGTCAAGGATTTTGTGTCCAATGATAATGAAGTTGCAAAGGATAAACGGTGAAAAGAAAAAGATCATTTCCTCGGTGGCTAGCTGCTCCCTTTCCGGACGAACTAAGTTTGCTTCACATATGAAAACCAAAATTTTTTCGTTGATTAAAGACGACTGAAAAATGACTGAAGCTTATGTCACGTGAGTACGGGGTGCGGGTGTCGTTGTATTTTATTATTTTTATTATTATTAATTTATAATAATAACAATAATATGGACATAATAACAAAAAATTATCTATAAACTACAAAATTATTAAATGATAATATCAAAATTATAATTTACTAATTAATCAAATTTACCAATATATCATTATCAATTCAACATTGAACAAGAATGTACAAGTGAGTGGATTAAGATCTCACCTTCTTCCCGAGTCCAGCACCTTGAAAAGGTTTCTAATCTATAACCTCCTTTGATCTTCTTTCATGAAAAAAAAAAAACATGCCTGAAGAGTGAAGATATCCAGTACTCTGCTTTTCCAACAAAGAAATGAAGGAACAATTAGGTGATCGTGGGATTGTGGGATTTGAATAAGAACTCTGGTTCTTCCATATCTTCATCTCTGCCGGTGATCGTGGGATTTGAAGAATCGGAACTAAGATCGTGTTGGCAGGCACTCATCAGAAACAACAAATTCAAACCGAGCAACAGGAGCTAGGAGGTGTAGTTGCAGTTGTCTACAAGGCAAGCTTGTGATTAGATGTCAGAACTTAATGGTTATTACATTGCTAACGTGCAGCCTAAGGTTTTCTTTTTTGGTGACAGTGGAAAAACAGAGGAACATGACAAAATGCTCCATTCGACTACTTATTGGATCATTCATTTCAAGAAATTATAAGCGACAAGAGAGATCGCTACTTACCTTGAATGGAGGTTACCCGGCAGGGCATGCTGCACGACTTCGCCGGCTCCATTGACCACCAAATGCGACGTATAGGATAGGGATTTAGAAGAAGAAGGGACGAAGAGGATGAAGGTCGAGGAGGACGAAGAGGGATTCAGAAGAAGAAGGGAAGAGGAGGACGAAGCCTCAAGGTCCAGGAAGAGGGAAGAAGAAGAAGAAGGGAGGAAGAGGGAAAATCAGAAAGGTTGAATTAAAAACTTAAAAATAAACAAAAAAAAAACCTAAAAGTTGAACCAAATTAGACTTTCTCGCCTTTGACCGCACCTGACTCGGGTCAAACGCGAGTAAGGTGCGAGTATAAAAAAGACGATTTTAGTCGGGTGCGGTCAGCCGCACCCGACTCTTGTTTGACCCATTTGAGTGCGCACCCGCATCGCGTCGATGTGGGTGTGAGACAAAAAAAAAAAAAACGCACCCAGGCGACAGAGACTGAAGCAAAGAACTATTTATGACGAAAAGAAAAAGCCTGAACGATGTTTTATGGGCCGTAATTGGTTGCATTTACTGAAGGGTGCGAATGTATTGGACATGCTTCAATCACAAACGACCACTGAATTTTTTGAACTGCCCATGAACTGGTAACTGGTTCACCAAGTGGCGTCATATCTGGCTGCTAAAAACTACGTGAGGAGCACTACGTATTTCTGAAATTCATATGATCTCTTCTTAAAAGTGATATTCTGATAAATATGTTTGAGCTGCGTACTCTCGACTCTTTCTAGGGCAAGTTGATTGCCTTGATAATTTGTTTGTGTATTAAGAGTCGTATAGCTTATTCAGATCTAACAATGTTAGCAATGTTATGAGTATTGTGGTCAAAGCTATGTCGGTTTTTGAACAACATGATATGGCTCATTGGTCGATGCACAACCTATCTTTTGAATATTTTATATTGCTTAACGAGAAAAGTAAAAAATAATATTAATTTCTATCTGCCATGCATTATAAAGGGCCTACATTAACAAAACTAGACGTTAGAGCGTTCTGAGTTTTAAACTTGTAGTTTAAGCAGTCACGTAACAAAATTTACATTTCTTGCCTAAAATTTTCTTTTTCTCTAACATAATGTTCATATCCGTAAATAGGAAATTATATGGCCACATGCCCATGCAGAAAAAGATGTACATATATATATATATGTATACACAACTAAATTTTAAAGAAAATTATGGGATGCAACTGGGTAAATTGATTAAACCATATTTAGGTCGCTTGCTTGAAACTTCTTGGGGTAGTAGTTTGATCGCCTTGGTGCTATTTGTATTTTGGTTTAAGAAATACATAAAAGGAAAGAAGGGAAAAGAGGGGTAAAAGGAATTCCGTTGCCGGGATTTGAACCCGGGTCGCCTGGGTGAAAGCCAGATATCCTAACCGGACTAGACGACAACGGATTGTTGACATGAAGCGAAGTAAAATACAGCTAATTACAAATGCTTGTCCGCTAACTCAATGCTTTTGCATTTCGTTTTCCTGGATGCACCCTTGGCGAAAACCTCGTGTGGAAAAAATAATGTAAACAAGCGAAATATGTGAATGTTGATATGTTTTCCAAGGCACAAAACTTGAACATTTTTATACTACCCTTTTCTTTAACATTGTAAATTTTCATATGCATGTTAGGTTTCAGCAACTTAAAGATCCAGTATTATGGGATTAACCGTGTAGATAGTATCTATATGTTCAGGTTTGACTGATAGTATCCAGTATTATGGGATTAACGGAGAGTTCGTAAATCCATAACCACGCTTGCTATCCACGTTTTTTTTTTTTTGACTGATTGTTCACTGTCCCGTTCCAACTTCGTTCGGCATCCTTCCCTTTCTCTGCCAGCAAACCGAAGATAAAACCTTGTGTTCCACTTCTCTCTCTCTCTCTCTCTCTCTCTCTCTCTCTCTCTTTGTGAGATCTAGATTTGGATAGAGAGAAATGGGCATCTTGCGAACTGTATCCTGATTTGCGGTAAGTTTCTTTATCTCTGTCGTTCTTTGAGTCAGTTTCTCGTGATTTCAGTCGAACTGCTATGCAGATGTCGTTGACTACTCCCATCCATTCCCCATGTTGCCACCATCACAAAACGGTTCTCCTTTTTCCTGGGTTCAGTTGTTCTCTGTTCCTGATCTCAAATGATGATCTTATCGCGACCCAGTGTGCATTAGACCTGTAGATTGTGATTTGTTCGATGTCATGTTTGTTTCCTAGGTGTTGATTTCTTTTCCGGTTTCCACCATATCTAGTTTAGGCGGTCTCGATTTTGTTCTTGTAAGAGGGGAAATGTTTATCAGATTTTTTGGTGCTACACTAAAGATTTCATCTGCCCAAACCCATTGGTTCTGAGTGGTATTGTTGCTTTTTGCAGTTGGAAGTTTTCGTGTCCTTTCTTTTCGTCTTGGGCATGGATGTGCATTTGAGGGATCTGTTCACTAGATTTCAAGAGCAGTTTGGATCAGGGCCAGGCCTTGGCCCAAGCTCTGGGACATGTCTTCTCAGGGTGGAAGGGATAAACCCAGCTTTCATCAGGTCCTTGTATAGAGCTGCTGCTGCTCTGTATAGAACCGACCCATGGAAGAGGTTTAGGCCTGGCCATTTGTTTGGTGTCAGGGTGGGCAAAGATACGGACTGGTCAGGAAGGAAGCAGCTTTTCCCTTGTGTTCAGTTCATTGGAGGTGAAGGGGGGAATCTGGGCCTCAACATGTTCCGGTCAGAGCAGGACGCTATCAAGATGACGGGTTCCACAGGAACCATCCGCATTCCAAATGTGGATCTTCTTAGAGTCACCTTTGAGCCTGAGTCCTTGATGTTTCCAGCCAACCGCAGGATGATTGCGTCCCTGTCATTGGAAGCCTCCGGAGCCAACCTGTTTCCCGCAATTGATGTTGGTCGGTGCACTGCAACCGGTAACCTTCAGTTCAGGAATCCAACTGTCGAGGAGCTTCGTTTTCTCTATGCATTCATGAGGGCCATGGTTTTGCTTCACCCATTGTTGCAACCTGCAAAAGAGGTCATCCCTAAGCGAAGTAGTTTGACGAGTTTCGAGCCGTTTATTGAGACGGTTGATGTTCAATGGCCTCCTGAGTTGGCTAAGACATGGGAGATCGTTGCCGTCACTGTGTCGCATCCACCAGGACAGGTCTATGAGGAGAGGAGAAGCGCGTCACCAAATTTGACACCTACCAAGATAGCAGAACAGCAGTTCAAAGATGATCAATTTTCGGATATAAGAGCCTTTCGTGATCGGGATCCTACAAGAAAGTGTGCAGTTTGTGAAAAAGATGTTTACAGTGAGCAGTCACTGAGCTGTGCACGATGCAGAGCTGTGGTCTACTGTGGGCCAAACTGTCAGAAGCAGCACTGGAAGGAAACACACAAGGGCATGTGTGGTCTCTACAAGGTGATGATGGAGAGGGAAGAAGAGCTAGACATGAAGATATTTGTATTTCCCTGCTTTATTGAGAATCCATGCAAGTGGCTTGAATCAATGGGCCTTCATCAGAAAGGCATGTGGAAGAGGATCTGCAATTGTCATTCGAATTGCCCTTTCGGTCTCCTCCCTTCTGCCAAAGGCCTGGCCGACGCTTGGGGAGGCCTAAGCAATAGTGATTACCCGCCCAATTGTCCATTTTCAGAGCATCTCCGCGAGTCAGTCTCTACTCCAATTCTCCTATCAAGTTGGGCAGAGTATTACAGTCTCAGATCTCTTTCACTCTCAAGTCCAGCGGCTGTACTTCTTGCTTACCCCTTAACTGTGTATCATATTCTAACTGCGTTGGGCATCAGTTCCAAAAACCTCCTTCTCAAGGGAAGGGAGGTCATTGTACACTACTTGGGCCCAGAACTTGAGCTTGATTGGATGCCAGCCTTTTCTGAAATTGGCCATCTTCTCAATGGGTCTGGCAATTTGCAGATTGTCATGGTGGGGCCAGAAGTACCAACAAATCTATCAGGAACCGTTTCTGGTATAAGCAGTAGGGTGAGGATCAACTTTGTCAGAGGGCTGTATCAGGAGGAAGCTACTTATCTACCCACTCCTCATGTCATTGTTGCACTGAATTCTGGGTTGGACAGTTGCCCGAGCTGGGGTGGAGCCCTTGATCTCATAAAATCCCTGAACGCCCCTGCTTACTTCACAGAGTACTCTGAGATGGCCTGTACAAATGCCAAGCAGGTTCTCCGAGGTTCAGGACTGCATATAAGTTATCCTGTGACGCCAAATCCTTTCCGTTCCCCAGTGAGGAGCCAGGCACCTTCTAGTAATTTACCATCATACAGCAATGGCTTCATCTTTGGCGTGGGGACTTGATAATGCACGTGTGGAAGTTATTTACTGTTGCTTCTTTTTATGTTCATTGCCATGAGTGGTCAACAGTCACCTTTTATACTATTTAAGAAGCGAAAATGGTAATTCTTTGAGATTCATTATATGATTTCAGTTATATTGTTAGCTTTGAGTTGCATCCTTAGCTAGTTTTTCCAATTGGTAAGACCGCTGATGCTTGTCTCCTTATCTTTTTCTTTTTCCAAATTTTATTCTGTGTCCTCATGGCTTTCAATGTTAAATTGTTCATATACAATTATACTTGTCTCTTTATTTCCAGTATTCAACTGCTTGGATTGGAAAAATAATGATAGCAATTAAGGTTCACCTTTCTCTATTAACTTGGTGTGATTTTCTGTTGGGGGACTCCCGTGTTTCAGCAGTTCATAATGTTAAAAATGGTTCTCTTCTGGCATTTTTAGTAGTCTGCGAAAATCCAAATTGCATCATGCTCTCTACCTCTGTCTCTCTTTCTAGTTCTCTTGGAACCGCATGATGGATTCTGCATTATTGAATGGGTAGATCTGCTAAAAGGCATGTTGGATTCAAGTGTGGAGAAAGACAACTGCCCGCAGGAATGATTTTCTCTGGATTCTTTTCTTGCTGATGTTCTTGTGCTTGTTCGCTGAGAGCCGGGAATGGCACCATTTAAAACACATTTTATTTTGCCATCGATCTATTGAATTTCCTTTTAATGTCAATAGGCTAGGAATAGTTCCCTGACTTCTATTCACAAGAAATTGGGTGATTATACAAGTTTAAACTATGTAAACAATCTTAATCCATGCCAAAGATCCTCATTATGTGATATGTGCTGTCTGTGTCTCAATGTTGGTGCAAAAAGAATAGTGAAATCGTGAATTGCAAATTATAGAGTTCAGTATGAACGGGAGATTAACCCACTGCGCCAGTGCTTGGTTGGGAGTCAACTATCTTCATCTTGGTATCGAGCTCCACCCGATATGGCACAGGAAAATAGCATCACTGGGATTGAACTGGTGACGTGTCTCCTATGTGAAGGCCAGCCCTGGCCTATGCTATGCCCTTGAGTTCAAAGCCTGTTATTGATTAATGAATCCGGTCAAACTTAGCTCAACGAGAGAAGGAAATTGAAAAAAGCACCTAAACGCTACAATTGAGGCAAATCGTGCCAAGCTCATCTCTACTCAATTTGATAAAATGATGAGCTTTGGTACGAGAGAACATGCAAGTGTATTTCCACTCTCCTGCTAGCAACCATGATTAGTGTGATTGTTCAGTTTGGCACATTTGGGCTCATCAACCAATTGAGGTGTACACAAGCTGCTTAGCTTGTTTTAAACTCTTTGACTTCCCATATAGTTTTCACTGGGTTGACCATGCAACCTGGCCGGAACCCATTTTTAAATTACTTTTTGGGAAAAGCATGTATACATTCTTTATCCCCAAACACTTGCAAAATCAACTTTAAGAAGTCTTGTTAACATGTTGACTGTGAATAGGTGTATGTGTTGTCTAGGAGACAATCTGACAGTCATTCAACAGTAAGCTGCATTATAGCCCTGAGAGAATGGAACTGGGTAGTCAAAAGATTTGGAAAGAGGAGCCTCCCCCTGGTCTTTGGTAGATAATGAATTTAGGCTCTGGAATCGCGCAAGGATTCTGCAAAAATGGATAAGCAAGTGTTGGGATGCTTGCTTTCAAGTGATCGCCTGGAGGCTATGGTGGTTTAGGAACAAGATAGCACCCTGACGTTATGCAACCCTGCTCAGCAGAGATGGTCCTGTTCTCTAACTGGATGAAGAGAGCTCGTCAGCAAGGGGCTCAAAGAGAATTATCACAAATAACAAGAGATGAAGCAGATGCCTTAAGAGCATGCTGCAGCGAGAAGAAGGATCCCACAGGAAAGGGAAATTATCAGAATCAAACGGGATAAAACTATCCAATTCACTTCCCAATTTGAAGGCTGGTCTAATTTTGACATTTTGTTCAGATGTGGCCATATGATGCCAGAAATGATACAGGGTCACCAGGTTTTTATGATGTCTCCAACACGGAGCACTCCCATTTTTGTGCCCTGCAGGTTACAGTTGTCTTATTGTCTTCTTGTAGGGATTATGGGTTACAGTAGCCAGAATCTTGGTCTCTTTGAGTTTTGATGCTATGCACCCCCCAAGTTTTTTGCTAGCTGCATGTATCATTCTTTTTTAATAAAGGACGGGAGCCCAACTCCTAGAATCTTCCATTGGAAACCATATATATTTACACACACACACACACTGTATGCTCCTCTCTAATTTACACTCCTTGTTTATTAAGTCAGATTCTTGTTGTCGAGAATCTATAAAAGTATCTATGCTCGTACAAGTTTGCAAGCTAAATAAGATATGGTGATGGTACATGATCTCTCCTAAGTTGTGAACGGAAGCTTTAAGCATATCGTTGACTCATCTGTTGATTGGACATATTGTGGTCAGAACTAGTGTTTGTGCTGGTCGAGTCACGATGATTTCCTAATGAATGAAGACCGAGTTCGAATAGTCCAATGCTGGAATGGTCTGACTGCTAGGCATCCCCTAATCGACCTTTCGGTCTTATTATTCCAGTATGAAAGTGCATCTAATAAACTGCGTTCACCTAATATTTGATTTTCGCTCTTCGAGTTTGATTTTGCTCCTTTACGGAAAAATAGGATAACGATCATGAAAAGGAAATTTCCAGACATGAGAGGGAGTGGTTCGACCAATGGGCTTACATCCAGGAGAAAAATAAAATTGGCGTTTTTTTTTCTTATTACTTCTTCACAAAAGAAAGATTCAGCATCAAGAAAATTATTTAAACATTTGTTACATATAGAAATGATTCTTAAAGATAAAAAAATATTATCTATTCGTAATATGTGACGACATCTTTGTATGATTCTCTCTCAGAACTTCTCTAAGATCAAGGAAAGTCTTTTGGTAAAAAAGACAATTTTAGCTGTCCAAGTTATAGGAAATTAACAGAATCCATCCCTACATTCGGGCTAGCATGAACGAATATTATGAGTATAACGAGAATGAGAATGGACTTGAATGTCAGCGTCACTGATCACATTGACAATAATAAGTATTTTCTAGTTTTGAAGCTTTTATCGTCACTGCTGGAAGACTAAAGCGATTCATGCAATTATTGTAAGGCAACGAAAGCCGCTTCCCACCACTCGCTCAAGCGCAGCAGCTCAGTTCCTCATCCATTCTTCCCCACTCTCCCTCTCTCTCCCTCTGCCCAAAAAGTGCCGCCTCGGGGAGGTAGAGAAGAAGCAGGCAAGAAGAAAATGGCGGCTTTCCTGGCGATGGATGCTTCGCGATGGTCGTCATCCTTCAGCAACCGTAGCCATATCGATTGGGCCGTGACGCCTGAAGCCTACATCTTCTCCGCCTCCCTTCCTGGTAACGATCACAAGAACAATGGCCGCAGGCGCCATCATCTACCCCCATCAGAAGAGAATGTTACCCTCGACTCGATTGTATTTACATTTGTTTTCAAATTGGCAGGTGCGAGGAAAGAGGAAATCACGTTGGGGATCGAGGACTCCCAGTACGTTTGCATCGAGACCGAGTCGGTCGGTGGCGGGAGAAGGGGGTTGTGGAGGAAATTCCGGCTGCCGGACGGGGTGGACGTGGCCCGTGTCTCAGCAGAGTTCCGGAACGGAGTCTTGTCCATTACCGTTCCGAGGTTGGCGCCGGTCCCGCTGCCCCCCGTCCCTACCACAAGGTTCAGGGTCGACCCGGGGGACGTAGCCGCCGATAACCACCATGCTGTCGCGCGAGCGGCGTAATCCATCCATTGGTCGGCAACGGTGGCTCTCTCAAAATTTTATATTTCTACGTCTGCTGCCATTGGGAATCCTACCGAGTGGTGCTGATTACTACCCTCATTCGTTTAAACTAGACAGTAAAAGAGAGTCGAGCATGAACAATTTCCTTTGGGTAAGATGGAATGTGAGATTTTATAGTAAAAAAGCGTTTTCCATAGTTCGTTAGCGGCTCACAGGGCATACGCTTGTATGGTGTAATGTAAAATTTTATAAGGGTATATGATGTAATATAAAATCTTAAATGGGTATATGATGTAATATAAAATTTTACATGGGTATATGATGTAATATAAAATTTTACATGGGTATATGATGTAATATAAAATTTTACATGGGTATATGATGTAGTTGGTCGGTGGCTGAAGGGCATAGCATACGAGGTATGATCATGAAAAAACAGGCCCTAAATCCCACAGGCAGGGATACCTTGTCAATTTACTTGACATTCTACATGGCCCTCTATATCTCGCTTCCGGCTTTTGCAGAGCACGACTACTTAAATTGCACGTCCTACCTTCTTTTTCTGAAATGTGAAACGGCTGGTTCAATGGACTTGGCATCACATCTTTTTTTCGCCTTGGACATGTGAGGCCTAGTGACATCTTTTACCGTGTTTCCCTCCCTGGAACCATAGCATTTATAGATAACATGAGTTCACTATAACAGGTACGGTTTTATTTTCGACAGGGGGACTCCCTGACCAACAAAGTCTGCACAAAAGTTCTGTAGCACGATGCCACGAAGGCATTCGTACCATGTTTTGCACAACCCTTGCTCTGTCTGTCCCTCTGTCGGTTCCTCCCCCTCTCTCTATCCACAAGGTTCACATAAATACAGCCAAGAAAACATTGAACAAGTAACTTTTTTGCAGCACTGTTTTCATTGTCATACAAGGCATAGAGGATAGGGCGGAGGTGGGAATGGAGAAGGAAGAAGAGGTAGTTGGAGAAGCTGCAAAAAGGAAAAAACAAGCAGAGAAAGGACAGGTGATGGCATCGGTGGAAAAGAAGTCAAAAGGAGATAGACAGGAAAGACCTGTAAAATGATTCATCCCCGCCCTTCATGTCCGTTTCTATCAGCCAAATTTATGCCCCTGACATGACATACAAACGCCTGTAACACTAGGGGCCTGCCTAATATTCTGAAGCAAACAATCGTTAGTCTTTAGTGAAAACAGCATTAGTCCTAACCATACAGTACAAACGCCTGTAACATTACCATATAGAGGACATAACGAGACATTGAGTTTAGTGTTCTATAACCATACAGTTAACAAATAGAGGACACAATGAGACATTGAGTTTAGTCTTCTTTGGATGCACATGGGGATGCCAGCTTCTGATTTATTACCAAATAGAAATATTAACATACAGAGGACATATATGAAAGATGGATTTTAGTGCCCTAACCATTGGTAAATCGAAAGTGACGACTTGGGGTGTGCAATGAGGGCCGCATTACCTCTCGTCGTCATCATCATCCTCGTCACACTGCCTCAGGCTTGCAGCTCCATGAAGTAAAAAGGTTACAAAAACCTAGCCTCCCCACCGCCTAACGGTGGTAACAAGAAATGCTGTTAAATATTACCAGGTCCAAGGGTCGACGGGAAGACTTTAAATATTAACTAGTTTGAAACAAACAAGCCCGTCCCCCGGGCCACAACGGAAGAGCGAAAAAGGTTTGCGACAGGATTTTCTTGGTAACAACAAACAAACATTATTATTATCACACTCAGACCAAACCACTCGCATGTGCGTCACCATGAAGCACATACATTGTGTTAAAACATAAACACTTTTCTTTTCTAGACTCTTTTAAGAACTTATAACATTATGATAAATACATTTATCATCTGGATGCCACGTAAGGTCTAGCCACATAACGTTATTTCTGACAAACCTTCTTCAAATAGGCAACCGCAACACCTGCCCAACACCTCCGAAAGCTTGCGCTTCGTGGAATACTAGGACATACTGCTACAACAGCCAGGACACACATTGCAAACTTTTCTTCTTAGTCTTCTTCCTTACGACCCATCATAGCAGACACAGAAGCTATTAAGATATGCTTTCACATGCTCTGTTGTTCGCATAAATCCAACAGTGCCAATGTCTGCAACAGAAACATTATCATACACAAAGGACATATATGAGACATTGAGTACAATGTTCTATGGAAGAGAAAAGATGATAAAGAGAGAAAATAAATTGGGTTCACTGTTCCTATGAATGGGAAAGGATAACAAAAGAAAGTAAACAACGAGTAAATTGAGTCCCTCTCAACCATACACTCAGAAGTCAGAACACAACCCCCCACCAAATAAAAGGGGAGGAAAGATGTTACGGCTTACGATACGAGCATTAGATGGATCTGCATTCACATGAATGAAACATTCACATAACGCCCTCTAATGAAGAAACTTCAGAAAATCAGCAAAGGTGGCCACATCCACATAAACACACACATAGAAGTGTTCTGGTGAAGTTTGAAACTTTGAACAAAACTACCAAAGTGCATTCAAACAAGCAAACAAGAACAATGAATACAAAAATAAAAGAATTACATCATTGAAATATCTGGATGAACAAAAGGATCGCCTGAGAGAACAGCTAGACCCCTGGATTTCAAGCCCCTACTTTAAGTTTCACTTAAAAAGAGCATTTAATTTTTTCAATCAGGACAAAGTAAAAATTGATATTTCCAATGGAAAACTTTCATGTAGAAACAGCATCACAGAGAGAACCTTGTCTTAGGCAAGAGATATCTAGTAAAGTTATAACAGTCACCATGCAAATTGGTAGATCAAGATATTCTGCATAAGCAGCAATAGCATTTCAGTTAAATGATGCAAATTTTAGTCCATCACCTCTGGCACTGAGAGCTCAAGACGGAACTTTGGGCCATCATAGTGATGCAGAACTGGCCTGAACGAATCTTCCTCCAATGGTTTGCAAAGCTTCCTCACCTGAATTCTCACCTATTGGTTTATTGGCGGATCAATAAGCGACAATTCAATAATGCATAAAACTGATGTACAATAATGACAAACAAGGAAAGAGATAAGGTAATCATTGCAAAGGGTACCTGTGCAGGAAACCTCGATTCACCTTTACATTTTTTGTCTTCCCATGCTGTTGGATCAATATTAGTACCACCAAAGCTGGAAGCCTACACACATATGAAAAAACAATATGGTAAGAAAAAGGAATACGGAACAGATAAATGCAAGTGAAAAGAAAACAAAACCACATGATAGAAAGACAGGCTTTTGGTATTAGTAGTTTGCTAATTTGTTCAGTAGAGATATCTCTGATGTTCAGCAAAAGCCAGTCACCTGACAAAATTGACCAAACAACAATACTAAATTAAGTTTCAGCAAACTGCTAAGAAGCTGAACCTATACCCACCATGGGGAACCCTACAGTTTTGAACCGAGCCCATAGTCATTGCAATAACACAATAAAATGAAAAAGCTAGCTTTGTCCAAAAGAGCAATCAATAAAAGCCACAAACGTCCATGGAGCTCTCAGTCTTCTAGAGTGTATTATGCCAGGGCAGTTTCTTCTTTCTGCAGTAATTCCTCCAGGATGATTGAGCATAGGCAGGGCAATGACATAGTTCATCCATGTCAAGCCTACAACTATGACAGGCACATTCGCTGTTTGGAAGTAAAAGGTAGTTGTAAGTTTTGTGCTAAGGGCTTTGCTTATTTGTTGCTTTCAAGCACATTAAACAAAAAATGACCAGATGGACAATGACAAGCTAATATGTTCCAGAGAGTAAAATGCTGGAGCTAAACCATTTATCCCGGAGCATAGATTCCAAAAAGAGGCTACTACCTCTCACTCTCTCTCTCTCTCTAGTCGATCAAAGAGTTCCTTGGCTCCAACACCTCGGATTCATTTAGTTATGGTAAAGATCACACTCAATCTTCACCTAAAAAAAAAGAACAAAACAGGATATGGAGGGTTTGCGGGGAAAAAAGACAGAAAGACTTTTATAGTTCAATAATAGATGTCCTGATTTTTCTTCTTATCTCTTCTTTTGCCATGGTAAGGAAAAACTCCCATATGGTGCCAACATTTCAGTTTCTAGTTGGTAAGATTGTTGAGAGCACATCATGCCTGCTAGAAGGCAACTCCACCTTGTGGCAAGGAACATCCTCGTTTAGAATTCATGACCTCCAGTTTACTGTGTGGTGTCCTGGATTGTCCACCTCAAATAAACCATAATGGACCAAACAGACTTTGTAACTTGCTCTCCTCTTGACTAGCACACCAATTTATAACAGCAACATCTTGGAAACGATGGAACCTTCTTCAAGCAGGAAGGAAAATTTTACATTTTCCGACGCCAGATAGCATAATAATTTCCAGTCCACATAAACTATAAATACATAACCAAATTATTCTCTTATCTGTTAAAGGATAAGAAATGAGTTTCTAGCATCAATGAGAGTTAGCAGACATACAAAACCAAAAGAATACAAACTAAAAAAGGCATTTTGAGCTATATGCAGCTAAGGAAACAAAAAACACACTAACCTCAAATATTCCGTGCAGCTGATGGGTGGTATAGTTATACAAGAATAATGGCAACCCTGGAGTAATTGCTCGAACAGAATCACGGTACCTCTGAGGTAAGCCTACAAGGAAAATAATCATAAATTAAACCCCATAATAGAATTTGAAAAAAAAAAAAGCAATGAAGCTGACTAAGAAAACAAGAATTTGGAAATACTCAATAAAGTTCTCAAAACTATCCAATTGCCACAATATACATAATCTAGGTTTCAAGTTTCAACATCAAGAAAAGGGAAACCACTGTCACAAATATCGCATCTTAATCGAAAAAGACGCATTAAATACCTGAAAAATAGGTCAGCCGCATAAAAAAGTCACAAGACACGTTTTTTATAAAAAAAAGCCAGATTGTATTTTTTATTAATCTATGATTTATTTTATTTTTTATAATTTTCAGGATTTTTTTAATTTTAAAAAAATTTGCCGAGATATTCTCAAGATATACAACTTGTATTGTACCCGAGAAATTGCTCGCCCTATAATACTCGTACACAATATATGTAACAATGTTGGAAACCTAGCATTCGAACAGCTTGGCCAGGTGTTCTACCAATTAAAATAATGAACCACAGGAGCAGGACTGCAGTTACCAACGTTTCCTTCATGTGATGATAAATCTAAGGATGATTTATGATTATTCACATACATAGCATGAAACTATCTCCACTAGAAAACATTCTTCATAACTTGTAAGATGCATAGAAAAGTCATAAAAAGGATGCTCTAAAAAAAATTACAAAGTAATTTTCAGTCATTACTAGAAGAAAAATATATATAAGTTTAATATTCTGAAATTTATCCACATACCGAAAAGTTGTCGCTTCAGATCTTCTTGCATGGTATCATTGTTGCAGACAAAAATATAACCTCCAAGAGTCTGATTTCGTGGCAGCATTTCTGTCGAGGGCAGCGTCTTGAATCGCTTATCAAAGGGACCAGTATTGGTGCTGGTGATGTTGTTGGGGACATTATTATTGTTGGAAACGTTGTTTTCCTTCCCAACGTTGTTGTCCTTGCAGTTTTTTATAATGTTGTCATTGCTATATTTAGCCTTCCCTATAATGTTGTTTGTGTGAGAACTGCTGTTATTGACATTATTGTTGCTATATCCTTTCTGATACACAGCGTTCATGCTGTAGAAGCCACTTCGGAAAGAGTTTTTGGAGGCAGACTCATTCACTTTGCTATCTAAGTTTAGCAAGTCGAGATTGAGGGTTTCATACTTGTTCTCATCCTGAGTTCGAGTTTTATCCTTCACTTTTGGCTCTAGCGGAGTCTTGGTAAAATCAAGATTGTTCCTTTCACCTTTCACCTTTGTCTGTTCAGCTAATTTAGATGCTACCATCAGCCATTTATGGTCTTCAGAAACCTTTGACTGCCCTCGTAGTTCATCCCCTAACTGCCAAAAGGAGAACTGGCTGGCCATCTGACAAGAACACATAAACAAGCAAAAAATTTCAGTACCCACCGGAAAGAGAAAGAAAAAATTAATGTAGCCAACGATAGTGAAGCAAGCAACTAAAATAGTCTTTAAGCAGCACTACATTAGCGCCTCGATGGATATACATGTAAGGAGTCCCCTTCGCTAGAGTCTTCTGCTAGTTCACTATTCGTTCCCATTTATTCGCATTTGCAATTCCAGATAGGTACGGGGTAAAACTTAACTGTATAAACAACAAAGCGAGACTTCGTTTGTTCCAACCAAAATTACTTAACATTATCTTTGATAGTAATTGATTCAAATTCTCGCTGGTAGTTGATTTTATTCATACTCAAGTATCAACTTCAACAAATCCACTCCAACTGTCAAGCAGAGAGATATCAAGCGCAAACAGATTAGGAGAGACGCCAACATAGAATAGGAAGTGAGACAGACTTCGGCGACAAACCACTGCTCATAATACCTATTCTTCAAAAAAATATGGGCTGGGAGAAAAATAGCAAGGAACAATAATATAGACTGAAAAAGAGAGGCACATAGGGCGAAGAAGCTGAAACCTCGCAAAAGTTAAGCTTAGAGTCTTCCGCAGGAGAATCCCATGAAAGCGATAACAGAAAATGGGAACAAGTAAGCTTCCTAGTTAGAACAAGCTAGACATCTCTAAGATGACTTGGTAAAAAAAAGTCAGATCGGCAAACAAAAGAATTATCAGATACGGAAGCAAATTTAGCATGTCCGAAATCCATGGGGACGACAAGGACAGAAAATGAACCCGAAAAAGAAAACTTCCTTGCCCCAAATTTTGCCCCACGGAAAGCCGAAAGCAGACGCCCACTAATTAAATAGATCTATGCAATCCTATTAAAAGCACGAAAGAACAGTCAACACTAACATGAGTAGAAGCAAATGGCAGTAACGGGACAAGGACTGGAACTGGCAGAAAACAAACAAAAGGGTAGTGAAATGAAGTCACAAATCGCCGGAAAGAGGCAACAAAAATCCAATTTGAAGCGTCAGCAGCTGAAGGAGAGAACGGCTGAGTGAAGAACCGATCGAGGCAAAGAAGACACAGTTAACTGGAAAAAGAAGAACACAATTCGAAGAGACGAAAGCAATGGGGAAGAAGGAGACTTCTCTGCGAAGCATTTTCATGGGCACTCACCGGAACGATGGGGTAGATGTTCCTCCAATTGAGTCAAGAGAGCTCCGGATATGACAGATCTGCAGGGATAGACGGTGAGGAAGCCCTAAATTCTTAGGGTTTGGGAGACGATCACCCAGATATCACTCCTCCTCGTGCTTTCCCACGGAGGCGGAAGGAGACGGAAGGCGAGAGAGGGGCGTAAATGACGGTGCAGCGCCCAGCTTTAGACCCAAGAGATTTCCCATATTAGCCCTCATTATTTCTAGAAATTACATCAGTAGCTTTTATCTTCTCCAGCCCAATAAAAAAGTTGTTTTCAGTCAGAGTGCATACCAGTCAAAAGAATATCAAAGAAGCACCTCATATTTTTCGAATTTTCTACATAAACCTCATTCTTCTAAAACCGTCCAACCAGCAACCACTTTCTTCTTCAAATTTTTTCAAAATAAATAAATTTCTAAAACCCAAAAGAGTGTTCCAAATTTTATGATTTCGTCAATTTATCGACAAGTTACTTATGTTCGTCTTCTTCCTTAATAACCTTTCACCCACCAAGGCAAAATGATTCAATCACATAACGACATGCAACCGTAAAATAACATAACAAACAATCTGGTTCTTATCGCTATATATTATGATGATATATTTTACATCATAAGAAGAAGAAGCACATTCCCGTTTATGCATATCCCTCTTATCGCCATATATATGACATCTTCTTATGGTTTACCATCATAAAAAAACAAAAACCCCTTGATTCTTTGTATGGAAAAACAATATGATATGACAACCTAACATAAGTTCATTCATCCTAAGAATAAAAACCCAATGTTTCAGTAGAAGATGGTATATGTTATAGTCCCTCATAAGATATCAAGTGTAATGGGCTGGAAATCACAGGAAAACATTGTTTTAACAAAATTACCAAAATACCCTTACGTAAAGAACATGGAAAGTAACTTCATTGTTTCAAGTACTCAAAAATAATATAGTTTCACGGAACAGCTTCACGAGATTAAGGTCAAAACATTGGTCCTGAAATGGAAAAAAAGGAAGGCGATGGAGAAAAATGAGATCGCCTGCCCGTGACCGACCATCTTTCAATTCCCAGCGTCAATGCAACGGAGATCTTGCCGTCACGATCCGTTACTAGAAGTTTCTTAATGGATTGCCAAATTACGTAACACGATAAAGATTCACGATACGAATGTATAGATTTACTTTTTAGGAGGCGTTTGATAGCGTGAGATCTTAGATTCTAGATTTGAAGATTATTTAAGAATCATCTTGTTGGATTAAACCAATATGTATAAATTTTGAACTTTTTTATATAGAAAGACTAAGTTGTGTGCGGAGAGAATCTGATTTGAAATCCATGCAGATCACATATATCACGTTTGACTGGAAAGGTTAATCTTTTTCTTTATTTAGGATATAGTCCATGTTTTCGAAGAACTTGAGTGGTAGGAGTGGGGAAGCAAGGGAATGAGACACACGCAGACACACTTTTTAGTCTTTGTTCTCCACGAGCAGGAGAAGATTGTGGAGGGAATTTGCGTGGCTCGCGTTTGAAGGTCGGCACAAAAAGATCTACCACTTTTTCCACCTCTCCCTTCCACAGAAAATAAAAAATTAATTTCTAATTGATGTTTTTTTTGTTTATTTTTTTAACTGAGATATGAGGGTACGAGTACGATTCTAGTATATATAAAATATATATTGTTCAAAAAATCAAAATAAAAGCAACAGTTAAATAAACAAAAGATATAAATAAAAACATTATATTCTAATGAACACATGTATATGTATGTGAACCTGATGTGACATAGTTCCTAAAAGTTATTTTTTACACTCGTTAGGTAAGCAAGACGCTACAAGTGATGCGCGAATATTTTATTAACTTACCAAATTGGTGCCACTCTAGCGAAATGAAGAGATTTAGTGGTAGAAATAAGCAAACAAGCGTTCAAACAACGGTGAGACTTTTTGTTTCGTTTTGACTGTTTGAAGTGAGAAGGTTGGTAAGAACGAAACATGAAAAGGCTGCGGAAGTTGAAGATAAAAAATGAAAGCTCAACGTAAAAGAAAAAAGAAAAAAGAAAAAAAAACTACAAAAGAAGTATTTAATTATTTAAAAGTTACCAATTTTTCTTTCTAAATAAGAAAGATTATAAATTGAATATGAACCAAGGTCATACCTAAAAAAACAAGAGTAAAAGCAAACCTTCGTCTTCAAGGTGAATATGTCTATGGATAGTTTTCTGAACTCCTTCTTGTCTTCCTTCGATTCCCCAATATTATGGTCGACCTGTCGAAAACTGCCACGTTGAGGAAAATTACTCGCAGAGCTCTTAATTGATATTTTGATACGTGCCTACCTTCGAGCGGCCAAGATGGCCAACGGCTACCCGTGTCTACGACGGCCCTCGGCGGTGTGATCCCACCATATTCAGAGGTGCAGGGGCAGAGAGAAGAGGGGGTTTACAGGGGCCTTGACCCCCAGATTTTAAGAACTTTAAAAATTTATATGTAAATCTAAAAAAATTGAGTTTAATATATATAAAAAGTTTGAAAATTTCATTCGGCTCTTGTTAAATGTACTCAAATTGTACATGTTAAGGAAATGCACGCAAATTGCAAAGACAAGTTTAAATCCAACGCACATTGTAGATGTTTTATCTACAAGCTCATAGAATTTCGCTTTCAAAATCTAGCATTCAACAAGGTAAATCGATTTATATGGCCAAATATTTCATAAGAGCCTCTCATGTCTGTAGAATTTTATAAGACCTTTAAAGATGAACGATCATGATCATGACAAGATGTGCTTGCTGGTTGCTCAAACTAATGAAGGTCGACCTGCGGTTGATCCACTTTGAAGTTAATGTATGTTCGGTTGTTGGGAAATACTGTGGAGCGACATCACATGGGACTGAAATGTAAAGGATCCTTCTTCATAATATTCTGCCAAAAGGGTAGATAGAATGATAAATAAACAAATAAATAAACAAAGAGGGACAAAACCAAGGGCAGTGTCAAAATTTTTTTTTTTTTTATGAGACTAAATATATAGCTAGAAACAAATCCACTTAAGTTCATGGGGATAGTGACCTGGTTCTCGTAAAGCTGCTCTATATAACCGGATCAAGGTCCACCTAAATCCAACTACCAAATTAAATTGTCAGAATGGGTCCGTGGGGCAACATGCCCCACGGAGGCTCCACGTATCTTCACAGGATAGAATCAATATGTTTCTCTTGCTAGCATGTCTTGAAAGCAAAGTCATGATCTTTTGACCTATTCATTTGGGTATTGTCTTCATTTTGGTGTTATTGATTGTAATTCATCTTATACATTGACATGGTGTGCTTTAAAGGTTCTTAGTTATTAAATAAGTTATACAAATCATATGGTTCCAACCCCATGGTGTTTATTAGATCATTCGAATGAATGGCTTTGAGACGACAAACATAAAATTACATACAACTTGAGGACACCAATATATGTTTGATCCAATACCGTCGGCTTATTTCCATCAAATGTTATGCTACACTAAATCTATTGGGCAACCCCATGATCCTTTATTTTGCTCTATCATTATGTTCAAAATTTGAATTGATCATGAATTTTATCTGCAACGAGTTCTACAATACAGTTAAAGAATGTTAGAAACTCAAATTCGATGGAAAAACAAGTTTTTTGACTCTAGTTTTGTAGCTAAAAGCATGAAATGAGTATAACCTAATGAGATGTTTGTGCTTCTTATTTTAGATAACTTTTCCAGTAATATTTTGTTAAAATCTGACGGCTATGTATGTGAATGCATGAGAACCACTGGAACCACCGGATTGATATGTAAAGGTAAGATCTTACCAAGGGTAAGATTCCAATTCATTTTTCGAGATTCAAGCATGAATTCGAGGTTGAAGCTTGAATCAAAGGAACGTCTGATTTATGACTCTGACAAATGATGGAGTTAACCTGAGTGTTGAATCAGCTTCAAAGAGCATAGCACAGCTGGTAAGTATAAGTGTTGCACTATTGACCCATCCTTAGTTCAGTTCTCATGGGTGCTACTCCTTTAAACTGCAAACAGTAACATGAGTGACACTTGAGTTGAAGGGTATACCATAAGACCACCCAGGTTCCAAAGCTACTCTAAATCCCCAAAGCAAGGGAAGAGAGGAGGAGCTTTGGTCTCTCACTTGAGCAGTAGATGCCTTCCGCTAACCCAAGCCTGAATACTGAGTCTAAAGGGAATAAAGTCCTCACCCTCTTGCCATCAATCAAACTTGTCGGTTCTCTCTCTCTTTCTTTTTCGCTCAAACATATACACACAGGTGCATGCACACACACACACACACACATCCACACAGGTCATTTTGATAACTATTGATTTCACATGCATGCAAATTACTTCGATCTCCAAGGGTATTGGCTTGTATGCAACTCAAGAGTATACTCCAATTCTTCGGTTGAAGTTTCTTGCAGTCATCTGATATTAAACTTTTATGTTGTTTATGTATCTCATAATTTGACAAGGATGAATTTTGAAAGCAAAATCGCAACTGCCAATCTCGGAGAAGCCAGTCTTCACTCTGCAGTATTAATCGTTGGGACATATTTGTTTTCCCTCGAATCTAATCTCAAATCCGTGGTCATAAGTCCACTGTTCAAACAATGATCTATTTCAGATCACTGATCTGAGGTTGGCAGATTAACAAGTATGCTCTTAATTTTCCCACATACTATTCTTCCAGAATTCGAGTTTTCAATTTAAGTACTTCTTCTCCAAAAGCAAATTCCATGCATATGAGCAGAAACTTAACAAATATTCCTTGTGCAATGGGGGTTTTCTCAAAATTTACTCCTGAAAAAACAGTTTTCTTTTTCTTAAATTTTGGCCTATTTGAAAATTTTAGTAAGAAGATGCTGATATATGTTCTTACAAGTAAGTCGAGAGTCGAGATACTTAAAACTCAACTTGTTTAAACTTGACTTGTTTGTAAACAAATCAGGTGACCTCGACATCTTAGGGCTGCTGGACAGCTAGTTTCCGTTTCAAATCTGTTTGTATTGCAAAAGAGGGAAATACGAATGTGTAAGTTAAAACAAGATAAGGGCGGCATCTCAAAGTACTAAAGTAGGCCCTATATCCAGGGACGGAGGGAGGGGAGATTCGTAGGGGCCTTGGTCCCTTTTGGTTTTTAAAATTTTTAAAAATTTATATGTAAATCTAAAAAATTTTAGTTATATATATATATATATATATATATAATTTGAAAATTTCTATTTTGACCCCGATGAATTGAGTAGAGCTTCTGCCATAAGGGACAAATTCCTATTTCTAAGTTGAAATCCTGTTGCCTTTTTGCTACTTAAACTATTCTTGGCACTTTCTTATAATGATATACTTAAGTTGTATAATTGCATAGTTTTATAGCCTCGTGTTCATAGAGTTAGGAAGATACATGATGGGCTTCTAGCATTTTTCTTTGCTTTTTCTATTTACCTGGATGCATCTTTCCTTCGTATATGTGGTCATTTTATTGAAATTATAGTAACAAACAAAATTTCTAAGATTGATTCGATCCACTTAATGTCTATAATAACATCTCTAATTTCAATTGTATATTTTTTAATATCATCAAAGTAACATCCATTAAGATTTAAACTGAAGACGTGACTATAACATGTCACTCAACTCCATTGCTTGTTCTACTTAAAAAAAAAAAACAGAAAATTAAAAAAAAAAAAAGGAAAGAGGCAGGACAAACCCCTTCGACGGTCTTTGAACGTTTGTGTGTTGAGACACCTGGTAGTTTGCCATAGCTTTTGTTTATTGTGTTTGCTTCCGTCTCACTCTGGGGCCTAACCCGAATCCCTTGTGCTCGTCCCCGTTCTTCTGCTGCGTGAGGAGGGGAGTTGGCGGGGAGGTGGGAAGGAAGGAGGGCCAGGAATAATGGCTGCCGAGATAGTCCCCGCTTTCGTGGTAGCGGCGTTCTTGCTGCTGATGGCGGTTTCTGCGGTCGCGGATGAGAGCTACGTGCGGCCGCCTCCACGCGCGGAACTGGGCGTCGGCGTCCCCACCTGGTTCTGGGGGAGGAAGTCGACGTCTCCCTTCCCTCAGCAGGTCTCTCTTTCTTGCTCGTCTTCCTCTCGTATCAATCGAATCAATCGTCAATATCTTCTCTTCTTTGCTGCCCCTTTCATTGTTGGATCCTTTCGTTATTGTTTTGGTTGGTTTTCTGTAACGTTGTGTAAGATTGGTAAAGTAGCTAAATGTATGGAGTGCTGATTCACTCTGTTTTTTTTTTTTTTTTTTGGGGTTGGGGGGGGGGTTGGGTTTCTCTCTTTATTTTCACCGTTCCTTTTTTTTTTTTTTTTTTGCTCCTCCTCGCAGGTTTTAAAAAGAGAATTTGAATGAAGTATGTTGCAGGTTTCCTTTTTGAGATGAAGGAAAACCTTTCTTTTTGTGCTTCTACCATGAAATTGAGGTATGAAGCGTAGTAAGTCCAGTTAACCTGGGGGCTTTGGACCCTCTAAATAAGGTGGGTGGATGCTATGGACAGCATGTCACTGACTATTGGAATTGAAGCATGAGAATAACTTCCATTTTTTTTGTAATTTTCCTCAGAATGTAGTGACCCCCATTTCTTTCTTCCTATGCAGCTGTTTTTCTGCTTTCTCAATTTGATAGATCTGCTCAGTTTCTCTCACTGTGTTTCTAACATTTGATACCCTCTCCTCCTTTTTCTGCCTGACTTTACTCACTACCTTCTTCTTTTCAGGTTCACATCTCTTTGGCCGGAGACAGACACATGAGAGTAACATGGATCACGGACGATCCAACTGCTCCTTCAGTTGTAGAATATGGTACATCACCCGGAGAGTATATGGCCACCTCTCAAGGAGAAAGTACATCTTATAGCTACTTGCTATACAGCTCTGGCAAGATACACAATGTTGTTATTGGGCCATTAGAGGCCAACACTGTGTATTTCTATCGATGTAGCGGCCAGAACCCTGAATTCAGTCTGAAAACCCCACCGTCTCAATTTCCTGTCACTTTTGCTGTGGTTGGTGATTTGGGGCAGACGGAATGGACTTCATCTACTCTTGATCACATCGACAAATGCGAGTATGATGTGCATTTGCTGCCTGGGGACCTGTCTTATGCAGATTACAGGCAGCACCTGTGGGATTCATTTGGTGAATTGGTGCAGCCTCTTGCAAGTGCAAGACCGTGGATGGTAACAGAGGGAAACCACGAGAAAGAGAGCATCCCATTCTTTAAGTCTGGGTTTGATGCATACAATGCAAGATGGAAGATGCCATTTGAGGAGAGTGGTTCGAGTTCAAATCTGTATTACTCTTTCGAAGTTGCTGGAGTTCATGTTGTGATGCTTGGTTCCTACACTGATTACGATGAGTATTCTGAGCAGTATAATTGGCTGAAGGTTGGCTTAGGTGTCTCAAAGTTTGTCCCTTCTTTTTAACCATAAGCCTCTGCCATATTTTCATTTCACAATTTTGCGTTTTACGTGATGCAGATTGACACAATCCAAAACTTTTATAAACGCACTTAAGTTATCTCTGCCATATCTTGAGTTTCAGCATTGTGAATTATAGGTTATCCGAGTCCTGTCTCTCCTTCGACCTAAAACTCTAAAAATGCTGCTCTTTGCCATCTGAAATGGGATAAAAGAAAAATTAATTACACGTTCCTAAGTTCCTAACATTTCAGTTTTGTCGCTAAGTATCTCTGTTGTTTGGCTTTCAATATTATGTCAGGCTTGAATATTTTTAATGTGTACAGGCTGATCTATCAAAGGTGGACCGACAAAAGACCCCGTGGCTGCTGGTATTGATGCATGCCCCTTGGTATAACAGCAACTGGGCTCACCAAGGAGAGGGTGACAAAATGATGTCCTCGATGGAACCATTGCTTTATGCTGCAAATGTCGATATTGTGCTGGCAGGCCATGTCCATGCATATGAGCGCTCTGTAAGTTTCATGCAAGTTTTCCTGATGCTTATATTCAAAATCGCAATTGTTTAGATCTCATATTGATTAATTATCCAACTTCTGGATGAGATCAGACACGTGTCAACATGGGAAAGGTGGATCATTGCGGACCCGTGCATATCACTATTGGTGATGGAGGCAACAGAGAAGGGCTGGCTCAAAGGTAAGCTACTTTCCTCGGTGCCTTTTCATTTGTATGATGTGCTATATCTACTTGTGAGTCGGAGACTTGATGGAAGTTCATAACACCTGCGGTTTGGTAGGGACTTACTGTCAGTTCCTAATATCGTCAAATATTAAGACAGTTGAGTGATTAAGATTGCAAATAGATGGATCCTATTGGCAAACCTAGAGTTTCGGAGTCAGCAGAATTGGAGAAGGCAGTGCAAGCCATAGGCATGGCCAAAGTAATTCCAATATACTACTTTGCAACACGGTGTGGATGTTGAGTATTCAAGCAACCATCAGCGCGCAAACATCTGAGAAAATGAAAGTTCTGACTTTATTGATCGATTGAGTTCTTTAGATTTCTCTGCATTCTAGTGTTGCAACATCAAGAGAAATAGCACAAGGGGTGTCTAACTTATGAAACGAGCAGATGCCAGACACTTAATCATTCTAACTTACGCGGAACACTCCCATGTGCTCATCTTCTTAAACAGCGTTAGGCCTTCTGTTGGCTGTTAAATATAACAGTCATGTTCCTGCCTTATTTGAGAGTTGTAGAGTAACACATTTCCTAAAAGTTATTGTCGCCTTACGGGTCGCAAGTTGTGGTATGGTAAGTATCCCTTTGGTTGTAGGGCTTAGTAACTTGGCTGTCTCGGTCGGGGATGTTCCCTTTGACCATGTTTTTGATGTTTATTGGATGTTGCATCAGTTCGTGCATTTGGTTACTGTATTCACGACACTGACAGCACGGTCATATTATTGCTTCTCAATAGGTATCTGAAGCCGAAGCCCGAATGGTCAGTTTTCCGTGAAGCCAGTTTTGGTCATGGAGAGCTAAAGATTGTGAATTCCACCCATGCTCATTGGAGCTGGCATCGCAATGATGATGATGAACCCGTGAAATCAGATGAAGTTTGGATAACATCACTTGTTAATTCTGATTGCATTCGTAGCAACCAGTTGGACTTGAAGATCCGCACCACGGCTTAGGATGAACAGTTTGGGAGCTTGTCTTCTCCTCAGGTCTTTCACCAATTCTCCTTCTGCAGTAGCAAATGTCATGCGGCTTGACCTGGGTAGATGGTGGAGCAGTTTGCCAATGCGTGTCGTTCCATTGTTCTTTCTCAAACTTTATGCTTTAAAAAAGGCGTTATAAATTCCAGGCCGAGTATAAATAATCTGATCCAAGTTGACCAGCAAGACTTCACGAGCTAGAGCTGTGGAGAGACTAGGCTGATATGCTACATCTGTAGATAGTTTTACGTGACATTCAGAAGGAACAGTGTCTACAATTCTCGTCAATGACATGCTAGCGAGCTCTTGCATTGTTACCATATGACTATTCTGTACTTGGAGAATAGAGTGTGCATCTAATTAGTGACCAGTAAGTAACACAAAATGTTTATTGTGACCATCTCTCTCTCTCTCTCTCCCCACAAAGGGATGTACCGTAGCTCTCAGGCAGAGGGCGTAAGATGAGGTACATCTTTTGTTTGATTCTTGTAGATGCGACTCTTTCTTGTGGTGTTTACATATGTATACATTTTAGACACTTGAATGGTAAATAGATAAAAGAACAATATCAACTCCTCATTTTTCATATTCATGGTTAAGAAAAAAACAACAAAAAACAGTTGATGAAACATTTTTCTCATCTAATATATGTTTATACATTGTTCTCCTTGTCTTCCTTTTAGTCGTTTTTCTAGAATATCAAAGGTTAGGATTGTTCATTTTTCATCTAACATCCAAATATCTGCCACTTGCCTTTTTTTTTTTTTTTTTGCACTCCTTAAAATTTGTGATTTTCTTGGTCTTGGTTTGGATGGAGCCCGATGTTGCATCATGACTAGAGGATTTCAAGTTATATATATATATATATATATATATATATATATATATATATATATATATATATATATATATATATATATATATATATATAAGTGTTTTTAAAGCGTTTTTTTCAGTTTTTTTATGTCAAACAGTTTTTTTTTTATTTTATAAGTTTTATTTGTTTCAAATATACTTATATTTTGATGTTTGTGTTATTAGTTTTTCACTTATTTTATTTTTCTTCATTTTTAGTTTTTTAAAATTTTATTGTATTTTTTTCTTATTTTTCACGTTCGCTGTATTATATGCGAAAAAAACCTCGCCATTTAAAACTCTCAAACGTTATTTATGATTATGAATGATATATATATATATATATATATATATATATTTATTTATTTATTTATCATGGGTTTGATGCAGGGAAATAGCACTTTTGCTGGTATATTTCAGCTTCTTTATGCTGGTCTTGATGCTAAGAGCAGGACTTGAACAAAGCTTTAGCATCGTCCAAGCAGGTCTTTACGTTGGACTTAACCAGTTAATCACTTTGGTTGGGAGGCACTAAGCCTTGCTATACAAAAGATTTGGACCCCATTCCATTTCAGAATGAAGGGCGATGGCCCTTTTAGAAAAATCTGAAGGGTTAGCATACAAAAAGGACAGAAATCTCTCATATGAATTCCTATCAAAATCAAACCCAGTGCCTCTTGATATGCCCCCTGACTGAACTGTTTTTCATAGAATCTATCTCCTAAAAATGTAGTTGAACAGTCATTAAGCCTGAGAGTGTAAACAATTTTCTGATGATCATTAACCCAGCAGCAAGCAGTTTGGAGAATGGCAGAACCAGAAGAGAACGAAGGCCAGCGGTCAGGTCTTATGCCTGTATCCAACCAAACTGAAATTGAATATTTCATCTTCTTACTACAATCAGCATTTATAATAATATCTTGAACACCTTTTCAAAGGATGAACCGCAACGGTGGTTGAGTTCCAGAATCCTCTTGATAGGCAAAGAAAGACATCCTTGTGCAGACATCATTCTTACTTCAGAAGTGGAAGAAAAGGCATGGTCCTAAACCCTTAAGAAGCATCAGAAAATTCTTGGAAATTTCTCCCTAACCTTAGGAAGTACAAACCACGGAGAATGAACTGTGAATATTCATCGACAGCTAGACCCAGCCCTTTTCTATAAAGATTAGAAGTGGCATGAATCTATCTGCCATATGTTCAAACCTAGATTTGGTGGCCACCAAGCCTTCACACGCGATTCAAATTCGAGTTATATAGCTTGCAGCTCCAACAGCCCACAAGTATGGATAAAAATTATCAAGTGCAATTTTTAAGGCAAAAAATCCCAGCTGTACCTCTCCTTCCCTAAAGCTTTTTTGTATGTGAAACTTATTTCATACTATATTGTGGTGTTCAAAGCCCAAGTAAGCACATATTTCAAAAGCTCCCAAATCATTTGATAAGAGAAGATGTTCTCATGCATATATGCTACATGCAGACAACATATAGTGCAAAACCAAGAATGTTCTTTTTCTTTTACCAGGTAATAATTTCCCTCCAATGGCAGACAAGGTAAAGAGGCAAGCAGCCAGATCCTATCAACTGCCAAATCGTATTGTCCAAAAGCATTCAACACAGAGATGAAAATGCACTTTACACAAGGCAAGGGAACAAGCCGATCTCCGAAAGCTGGAAACTTTCGACTTCAATTGTTCAGGATGCAAGACAAGATTTCCTTGGCTGGGCTGAGTCGTCTCTCTGCGCTATACTTCGTGCTGCGCCGATATCCATTTTGCCTACGAATTCGCAGCAAAAGAGGCCAGACGTTTGGTAAGATTTTGAGAGGAAAAAAGAGCAAGAAAGCACCGAAACCTCATTATGGCAGCCTTACTTCTTTTCCACTATTGCTTTCCTTCGAAGATCTTCCGCAAGATTATGAAGCCTTTTGACAAAAAAATGCTTACTCCGAATGGCCTCTACGCCTTCCTTGAATGCACATATCTTCTGTAGTAGCTCAGCTGCGATGAAGTATCCTTCCTCCTTGTGCCTGAAATGCCATAGAAAGGCATAAAACAGGAAAATGCCCAACATCATGAACAAGAAGAAAGCTTTACCAACCCAGCGAGTACCTTCAGGCTACGTAATAAACAATCAAGCGAACTGGAGACTTGGCCCCAGTCAGTTGCATGCATGGCCTAAGCGAACATAGGCCTGTAGCCTACAAGAACCCCAAACCCTTGAAGAGACAAATTGGCTCAAGTTGAAAAGAAAAACTTTGACATCTGGATCTTATGGCCTATGCTGTTAAAAAGAGTGGAAATTCTTTTAAAAGGAAAGACAACAAGGATAACACGGAGTAAACAAGCACCTTTCTATGCGCAGTTGGATATACCCCAAAGAGAATCGTCTTTTCGTTCAATGAAACTAAGGGTAGACATTTTGGGTCACGCATTTAGGAGCAGACAGTCATTTTGAGGCACGGCCTATCCCTCTCTTTGATCCTCCAGTCACCACTATGCCCTATAAATAAAGACAAAGCCATGGAAGAAACTCCAGGATATACAAAGTGGCACATTTGAGACTTGATCCACAATATTCATTTGAACACCTTTCATAATGCGTGCACCGAGTCAATTGGTGGGACAGCCCAGGTGAACCAAACCAGTGCTATGCTTCATCACAGCACATGATCAAGAGAGATAGCTACTCGGTTTATTTGGTCCTAGTAATTCGGCTACCAATCAAACTGCAGATGTCTCGAGCATAAAATCTATATGTGCTAGTGATTCTTTCGACCAAAATACTAACCATAACAGCTCCTCTAAAACTATCTTTAGGAGCCCATTCGTTCTGATCAGCACTTGTACGATATGTGGGTAGCGAGCAAGGTTCCTAAGAGTAGACAAGGCACGCGTCAACACCTCCACATACGGAACACTGCGATTGCCAATCTGGAAGACTAGTAACAAAGTCTCAACTGCGCCTGTTTCAGCCAGTGTCTCGCAGCATTTTTGAGAAAGATGAGTTGCCATATCTGTGAACATCAGAATGTTTTGAAGGACGTTACTCAAGTCCAAGGATTTTACAAATTGTGGATAACATGGATATGGTCCATAAAATACAGTGTGCATGTGCGTAATAAGTGCATGGGCTTTGCCAGGTGCAATATCGACAAGAGAAAAATATTTATGGAAGGTGCAAGGGAGCTCACCTAAAGTTTCACAGGTATGAAGAATGCCAGTAACCTTTCTCGAGTTCAGTAATGCAGCAAGCGTATGATGTGCATCAATAAGGCGATTCATGAGGCGCATCCCGTCATCTATATTGGCTGCAGATTTTTGCATGCGAACCCGCAGATCCAACAATTGGTCTCTTGATTCTAGGTGTAGTTTCCTTCTTGCCAAGTGACCCCTCCAATAAGACTGCCAACATGTCGAGAACAGCCAAAGCATGCCAATTGATAAGGAAGCATTTTGTAAATTAGAAGTTCATCTTTCAAACGAGCGCTTTTTATTCACCCGGTTTCCATGTAAAAAGCCAATATGTCAACAAAAAGAAGCACGAAGTAGCAATTGGATGTGAAAAGTATAAACGGATTTATGTAGCATAAATAAGAGGGAGCTAGGAACATGTCGTTGCAGCCAATCATGCAGAAAGTGCACAAGCAGTGTGGTCGAATGGAACCCATCATCTGATTAAAGGATAAAATAACCAAATGCAAGAAGTGGGGGCTTTGTGATGTGCGCAGGAAGCTTGCGTTGTGATTTACGTGAACCACTCGTGTGGGACAATGTATCACATATAATGACATTAAGATTATAAGACTGTTTGCATACTTATCCTCTATGCAGTTTAAATAGTATACAAACTCTCAAGCAATAATGCGTAAACAAAGTAATAAAATGCACAAGGCCATGGAAGAAGAAGAGGAAGTGAAAGAAATACTTGGATGGTAATAATACAAAGCTTGGCCTTTTCCACAAGTCGCCTCGCAATCCACCTACGAATATATGACTGAATCAGAATTGCCGACCTTTCTCTTTGTTTCCATAATAAAATATTCTTCCACCGTCTCTGCAGATAAGAAGACCACATTCTTCAGAAGATGTCTTTTAACACGACTAGTTTTACAGAGGTATTCTCGATATCAACTTCGAGAAACAGATACGCAGCAGACCACAAAAAATACACCCACTTGGATGACAATGGCGCAGGACTTCGTTTTCGTCACATTCCGACGAGCAATCCACGCACGAATATGGGCTTGAATTGTAATAGCCAATTGTTCTGGTAAACTGGGGGCCAAACGTTTTCGCCACCATCTCTGCATTTTAAAGAATATGAATCTCTGTTAAAAATTGAAGCAAGGCCGTCAAAATTTTTACCATTTTTTCTTATCCATAAAACAAGATGCTTATTTTTTATGACAGCTGACTAGTTTCATTTAAAATTTGAAACGTACACCCGTGTACAACTCAATAATGCCAGAGAAATTAGGTGGAGATGCACCTACTTGTATTGTAACGACGCTTCTGAGCTGATTTTGTGGAAGTTTAAATTCTTCATTTCCCCGACAGCCACCATCTGCATGCATTTGAAACTTCTGTCTCAAATTAACTGCTATAGTTACAAATGACTTGAAAATCGATAGCCAAGGAGGCTTGACTAACTATTTTAACCATACCGAACACTTCTCCCTCGGATATGGCTCTCCTGATATGTCTCTGGATTGCAACTGCAGCAACATTGTAACTATTGAAGTATTGCTGACATAAGAATGTCCTAACCCGACTCTGAATTTTGACGGCGGCAACTTGCTGGTGCTGAAAGTTCTTTCTGGTTAACCAACCACGCCAAGAACTTTGGATTCTGGTAGCTGCAGTATGCTGCACGGACATGAAATTGCTTTTCTTCCATCTTCTCCAAGCCAGCTGAATCTTAACCGCTGCATCTACTGGATCTTTTGAAAACTCCATCCCAGCGATAACTGACAAATGGTTCTGCTGTTGACCAGCAATATCAGCACATCGACGTCTCTCAGCCCTTCCACGGATGCAAGCTTGGATGATAGTCACAGCGAAGACGAACTTTTGAGGGTAATCAGATTCGGCAGACGGTATGCATTTCAGATTGCATCTGCTGGTAATCCACAGCCGCACAGACCTCTGTATAACTGACACTGCTCTTTTCTTTCTTAAGAAGCTCCTTCTCTCAATTATATATCTGAAATACCTCTCAAACATTGGGGAGCTCCTCTTTCCTGTTCATTGATCGGAGGGCACAAATGTTCATGAAAAAGAAGATATAAGGCTTACATAAAAGTTGCCTGTTTAAAGGCGGCAAGTATCATGTTACCAACCAGGTGTTTGTTCTAGTACGAAGGATCCAAGTTCAGATGTATAGCTAAATCTTTTGCTAACCAGCCAAGCACGAACGGCTGCCTGCAGAAGAACTGTTGCCGCCCTAACCTTCAAAAACTCCCGCCGTTCCGCGAAGCACCTTAAATATGTCCTGATGACTTGTCTAGCTCCCTCTGCACTTAGTGAGGTAGTCAATCAAGATAGACGAACTAGAACTGTGTTTCCATCTGATACTAGTATTAACATAAGGAAAGACTATGCCAATGGATGTCTCAAACTTCATACTTAATTTTCTTTTGATTTGCATTTGCATGCTAGGACTTCTCATTCTCATACGTAGTTTCTCCAACGGAGGAAAAAAAGAAACAAAAGAGTTGAATGTTTCTTCTTAGTAGAAATAGCACAATCAACCTAGCAAATTTAATGAAACATATGGCTCAATATGTACCACATTGATTTAAAATGTTTGCCAAAGGTCACAATGCACTAACTAAAATTCCGAAGCTCAGGACATCGGGAAACTCAGGTAGTTGTTACCCGTTATGAGCTAGCAGTGAAAATAGGCATGTGCATGAACGCGCACTCACCAATATTATAAAAGACAATGATACAAAACAAGCACAATTCATTTCGTCGGGATGTAAAACTAATGTGATTCATGCCTCTTCAATTACTATTTCCAGCTCTGACCTTAGAACTTGCTTTCCATTATGATTAGTTGATTATCAAACTGATGTAATCACGGGCAGAAGCCCACGCAAGTCATGGGTCGTCCACAAAGAAGAAAATGAACCGTGAGGATGGAGCATCTGACGTCCACCTTGAGATTCATCTAATTTTTAAACCTCTAGTTCAAATTTGGACATGCGCATTACATCTGATCCACTTAACAAAGTGGTTGCGCATTATTATTTCAATGATTTCTGTAGTTCCTCGCAGTTTAAGATCTTAATTCGTTGTGGTTTCTTTCCGAGCTCAGTCAGAGATAGAATCTCAAACTCAAATCAACAGAAAGACAACATGCTCATTAACCATGAAAAAATTTTGGAATCAGACTCAGAAATCAGAATAAATGCCGAAAAAACTATAGAATAGTCTTGGCAATAAGGAGAATCAGGGTGCAGATGAAAGCAAATTACAACTACTTGTATATATGTCTGCACTTCTTCACACAAAAAAATACCGACCAACCTTCAGAGGTCCGTGTGTCTTGTCCGCCCCTGCTTTTCGAGTTTTTCCAAACTTTGATATGCATATCATCACTTGAACAAGCAACGGACATATCCTTATTGTTAGACATTGCTCCTGGAGGTTTAAGTTTTGAAGCAAAAGGACTCCCTCCTAAAGCTCGTTGAAGATTCACTTGATCCTGTGAGGATAAAACCTACTGAGACCAAATAATGACGGCCAAAAAGGGGGGAAGAGGGTCATAGAATTACCATTTTTTTCCTGCCAATCAGTAGGCACGACACAAGTATTGCTAGAACAACCACACTCCGCTCATTACAAGAAAGGTCTTGGTCCAAAATATCAGTGTGTTCCAGAACCTGTGCATTTTATAGAATTATGCAACTGCTTTTTGTCAAATTGCAGTAGATATCACCGCTAAAATAGGAAAACGACCTACCTCAGGAAATTTGCCTATCGTTGCGTTCACTCTTTGGACATAGTCAAAATTTTGCAGGGCATCATCACAATATGGAACAAGTGAAGTGTTACCCTCCTGGACGTCCTGAATGTTAGAGCATAAGATAATCAGATTTTGGGAGCCCCAACGGCAAACAAATCAAATTGGTGATCATAGTTCTTGGTACTCTTATGGCTTCTAGCTTGAAAATTGGAGGTTTTAGATGCAATAATTAGGTCAAAGGTAATTACCGTAGAATTTCTGTGATGCATAGCTGTGAAGTAGTAATCGATCATACAAACTAATGCTTTTCCATCAACCAGAGAAGCATAATTATACACCTTCAAGTCATAGCCCTCACAGATTACCTGCGGAAAGTTTCAAATGCTCAAGAGTTGTACCGCCACATTCTATTCAACTAGATTCAGCATGTAATAACTCTAAGAAAGAGAACCACTAGAGCCAACTAAAAATAAGCCCAATTTTTTAGCAATAGCATCAAAAGCTAACAGAAATCCTCAGAAATAACTCGCTGCTTGACTAGAAGTTAGAACTATGTATTTATTGGCTTAATTCAGCCAAGAATTGTTTTTTCTTTCAGCTGAGTCTTCCTGCAGACAAAGCTACGGGAGACATACTCCCAATGATTTCTTTTCCAAACAATTGAATAAAAGAATTTTTAACCTGGCATCACCAACCTAGCAGAATCAAGTCTGTAAGTTCATAGATAAACAAAGTAATGGTGGTGAATAGAATTTTTCAGGATCCAGTATCCACTAGATCTATCATACAGTTTCTTTGAGCAGAACTGGCATGCGTTCATAAAGAATGACCAATCAATTGTAGCCAAAACGAGAAGCAAAAACTAAAAACTCCTGTCAGAACTGGGGGAAAGAAATTTTTAAACCCAGGCTTGAGTATACGAAATTATGAATGTTACGGTAACAGCATAAGGAATTATGTCTAGCTATCCAGGAACATAATCTTAATCGTTGTTTCAGTCAGACAGGTAAACTCGGAGGTACTCAAAGGATTGGCAGAAGTCATGCTCAAGAGAATAAGCACGATTCAAAAGCTTTTACAATTAGAAAAGGAAGAAATGATTTAAAGAAGAAAGCAACGCCTCTGAAATTTTTCCTGGTCTGCTAAGATATATTGCTCCAAAGAAAGCCTGCTTTGAATATGATTCAACTTAAGCAGATTAAGCACAAAATTTCAAGCCTGATGAAAATGTAGAAGAAGGAAACCATCCTCTTTATTAATGAGTAACTTTTGATAACATATATCTGATCTTTTGCAGCCTTAAAGATAAAGTCTATCACAACCTTCAATTGTAATATTTGCACGCAAGATTCTCACATCTACTAAAAGACAAATTTAAAACAAAAGATTTTTTTGTACGAAAATTTGGCCAATCATAAAAAGATTTAGTAGCAATACCTGAATCCATGCCAGAACCATATCTAGGTGTGGCATAATCTTACCATCTGAGATCACCTATAAAGAAAGAGAAAGAGAAGAAGAACGCTGAGGTCAAAAATAAAAATGGCTTTCACAAAACAGACAGCTCTATTTGCAGAAGCTGACATCAAGAATATCATACCATACGTGATTTATTTAGTTTAGACAGCTCTTCAAGCAAACCATCTTTGGGGACTAACAAAGGCAGCTGCGAGATAAGAAGTAACGTCAGAATAAAAACTGAAAATAAAACATAACTTTTTTACTCCAGAAATAAAATTCAATTGATTTCACCCTAGAACGACCAGCCCAATCATCAGCTAATACAGACGACAACATCGATAAAGATATCAGAGGTTACGGGCAAATGAAATTGGCAGTATAGAATGCTATTGCATTATTAATGGCCACAACTTTGAGCGAACAGGTTCTCTATCCATGTAAGTATCAGTTATTAAAGAACTAAAAGTCATTCTGAATCTTGAGTAGATCTAAAACTTAGTGTGCAACAGACTATAGAAATGGTTCTCTTCAATCATAAGGAGATAAAAGAAGAAAGCTTTAAATAAGTGAAGCAACGATCCTTCTACACGCATCATATGAAGCAATCTCCCCACGGAAGAGACCCCTAACGTGGTGAACACATGACCTTCTAATCCAAAAGCGAGCATCTTTATGCTTAGGCATGTAGTCAAAAGTGTGAGGCAGCCCTAGGTGATGAACCCGTAGAAAGGACTAGGCAACACCTAGACAAGGGCCTAGGCACAGAAAAACAGTAAATAGAGGGGTTCGTTGGGGGAGGAGCTTTCTGGAGACATTTTTTTAAACTGGGATCCTAGGTACTACTGCCTAGTAGAAAAGGTGGCCACACTGGGCCTAAGTGAGCCGGGCAGGACCTGGCGTGCTTTTGACAACATAGATGCTTGAGGCACAAAGTTTCCTCCACAACTCATAAAAGTATTCTTATATGTTTTTACATTTATTTGTAATGTTTTAATTAATGTGCCACAACTGTTGAAAATATGAAACAGAGACGTAACCTTAGGACAACGGAATGGTCAAGTATCATTGAATCACGTGTATGTAGCTTCCATGGAATTAGTTAACTAGCAAGTAGTTTGCAAATATCGACACTAAATGGTTGTCCGTGCCCGCAAGTCGGCAAAACTAAAACAATGACTAAATAAGTCAGAACACATTACTATAAATTTTTTCCACAAACCTCTCATCCAGGAGTTGTTCGTGAAACAAGCAGATATCTTCCAATATCTATCTTTTCATATTTTATTCTTCTTAGTACAGTGTTTTGAGCTAGTAGCAGCATGATCCATCACTAACATTTGATCTAGCCATCTAGTGGATCATGCAGATTCATAGCCCTCTTGAAGCATCTTCCTTGAGTACTCGGTTGCTCTCTAACAATAATTTCAAGATCAGGTTGGGCAAGAACGGATCAGTTTAGCTACCAAGACAAGATAAGCCTTAAACCTTAATTCCTACTTGCTCAACTTACTTATTTTGTGCTGAATTATCAGCTTTCAGGAGCGTTTTTTTTTTTTAAATAGGATCACCATTCGGATCACATTAGTGCTGCCAAACTTCTATTTACCTAATACCAACACGTGTGGTAGCGAGAAGCAAACATGGTTCCTCTATACTCGCTCCTGTGTTATGTAGGGAATTTAAAAACTTGCATCAGCTATGCAGCTGAAAAGCTCAAAGCTTTCAGAATATTAGTGAGCGATCGGTTGATATCTATATGTCATCCAACAGATTCATAAAAAAAAAAATTAGAGACAGTAAGGAGAAAAGGTTTTGACAAAAAATTTTAAACTGAGATGAAATCGTAACATGTTGAAGGCATGAAAAACGTCGGACATGGTCCCATGGAAAAAGAGAATTTATGCGAGAGTCAATTTTCTGAAAACAAACCTGTAGATGGATAAAAATGTTCCACAATAGTGCTAGAACCAGTACTTTATCCCCACCAACAATATCTTCAGCAGTAACAAGGTCACCATCATCATCAAGAAATGGAACCCCCGCCTGCTTAAGATACTGCATAGCCACATTACAATTCTGCAGCTTCTTCTTCCTATTCTCAGAAGGAACCATGATTTTCTGGCATGAACAGAAATGACCAAAATCAATAACAAAACGCAACTTTTGACAGATCCTGAGGAATTCGTACTAATTGGACACATCTATGTGATGGAAAATTACCGCAAGGATAGAGGCATCATGTTGCAAAAGTTGAACAACTCTACAGAGTCGCAGACCATCACCAAGATCATTGACTAAATTAGCCACAACAAAATCATACTCGGCCAGCGGAGGCTGCGAACGACAAGAAACCAAATGCCCAAAATCTATGTCACAAGTAGGAAAGAGGAGAATATATGATATATAAGCATGCAACATGCAAACAAGCACTTCAGTTCATGTGCATGGACAGGAAATGTTAGTGGGTTTGATAGTCCAAACTCCAAAGGAATCTCCATCATGTTCCCAAGAAACCAATCGTCCTACTAAAGAATCAGCCTTTGCCCAATTAGTACCTGTTGGTAGGAAACTTTGTAGCCAAGAGTTGCAAGGCGCGAAATCAAGTCGCCTTCTCCGTGCATTAGTTCCATCAGAAAATCTGATTATCAAAGGTGCGAAGCGCAAATTTAATTTTTAGATTTTTGCATGATATGAGACGTGCGACTAATGGTCTGACAATGAACCCCAGCTAGAAACTTACCAAGAATAACTTGTCTGCTAGATTTAATTGAAGATCCTTTTCGAAACAACAATGGCGAACCTCCATCAAGTCCATCAATTCCGTATCTCAAAGGAAGGGAGCTTTCGCATTTTGCCTTGTCGAGGCAAAGAACAAAAAGCAAAAATCTCTTCAATATTACACTCCCAAGTGCTTCATAATAACCAGGTCTGTAATTTCCCTCAACCGACCTGCAAGCAACAGCATTAGAAATAAAATGCATAAAAAACAAACTAATCTGTGGAGACAAAAAGGCATATTAAGAGCTTTACTTGTTGTAAGCATACGACTTTGCGAGACCTGCATGAGAAAAGAATTGTTTTTCGACAATCATCCTTACAAACAATTCCTCTTCAAAATCATCTGCATTTTTTTCAGTCGTCAGATCAGCAGGTAAGATGGAATCTCCACCGAAGACGATATGGAGACCAATGCGTAGCCACGTCGGATTATAACACATTAGCACCTTAATGGATTTTTCCCTCATCGCCACATCTGATACCACAGGACAATGGGCCTTCATTTTCAATCTACCCTCGTCTATAGTCTGCTCAGATGAATACCGAATTCTAATATATAAATAACTAAGACCATGAAAATAATGCTAATTCAAGCTACCAAATGGAACCAAAAACACCAACTAATTTCTCAAATAAAAAATGGCATATAGACCACGAGTATGACAAAGCATTACTCATCTACAATTGTCCTGATCAATGATGAAGTCGAATTACAGACCTTAGAAACGTGAGACATCATAAGCAGCACATCCTTGCGACCCTCAGCAGATATGTACAAGCTCAACCTGTCCTTCAAATCCTCTAAGCTACACACGTCCTTCAGCGAGACCCTAAGCACTGCCGCAGCCGTCCATTCAGCTTCTCTTGAAGCAGCGCCAGAACCAGATCCTGCCGGCCTATTCTTTAGCCGCTTGGGATTTCTCCAACCGCCACCAATCTCGAATTTCTCGCCCGGCAAGCTATCTCGCTTACCATTCCCCCCCAACATTGCCTGATCTGGACAATCAGCAACCCTTCCATTAAAGACCTCGGTGTCGCACCCACAAGACCCAGGGTCTCGGAAGAGGAAATTCAACCAGATTGCGAGGGAACGCTCAAGCGAGTTCAGGGACTTCTCCTTTTTTATCTGCACCTTGTGCGAGGAAAACGATTGCTCGACTTCGAAGGCCCGGAGGCGGCGGGCGGCCTTCTTGCGAGAAAGCGAGGACGGAGGGCACCGGCGGGTGGACGAGGGACCGGTGGCAGTAGCTGGTGTCTGCTTGGAGGCGGTAAAAAATATGGAGTACGGGGAAGAAGGGAGAGATACGGGGCGGTTTCTGGGCGTACACTGCGCTTTGAAGTTAGAGATATCCCTCAAGAGGGAGGAAGAAGAAGAGGGAGGAGGTGCGTGGGGGGAAGTCAAGGAGAATTGGAGACTATGATGCCTTTCTTCCTCCATTTGCCGTCTGTGCAGCTGCTTCCGAGTTACCTACCGGACCGGCGACAGCGTGAACCGAGAACGATGAGAACAGATTTCTCTGATGACCGGAGAAACAGAAAACGGAGAAATAAGAAGAAAAACTAGACGTTTCGTTTCCGGATTCGTTTAATTTGAATGCGCGTTCAGGGGAAGCCGGAAGGCGGGAACTTTTGAATGGCGACGCGGGCGTAAGTGAATCGGGTCGCGTAAGATAGGATCTATAAAATAATTAAATAAGTTTAAGGTAAATGTCAATTAATTAAAAAATAAATAAATAATAACTGAGAAATGGTTTTCCTTCAAATATTTTTTTTTTTTTACAAAATAAGTCCCAGATCCCTCTAAATGGAGAAAGGTAAGATCAATAGATCTGGATCTAGACTGACTCAAATCCAGTTACATTGTATATGGGTTGTAATTCATAGATCTTTATATGATGGATGTAAACTAAGGTCCAAAAATTTTGGAATATACTATAAATTAACTTGCTAGTCACCTTGAATCGGGTCTGAATCCATTCCGCTTTGTGTCAAGTTTTGACCCGAAAGCGCTCTTAAGAAATGTGGATTTAATTCAATATTTTTTGAACGGGTCTTCGAGTTTGGACCGACACGGCAAAAAATGGCCATAATCTCATTTTATATTCACTTATATTGGATTCAGATCAAGCTGGAATGCTTTAAATAGCTTGTTTTAATTTCTCAAAGTCGATCGTTTAAATGTGAGCTATGTTGTTGACTTAATAGGAATTTGCATTTGAGTTAAAAAAAAATATATATGTCTTTTTTGCATAAATCAAACATTCCCATTATAGTGTTGAACATGAGATTCATTATCTGGCAAGTTGCACATGAAGCAAAGATCAACGTGTACTTGGGAGCATAAATGTGAGGATTTTATGTTTGATGTTTGCAATGAGGATGGCATGAGATATCATGTCTCAAAGATGAGGTCCCTTAGTCATCTCTCTCAAAGCACCCTTTGAGATTAAATGTCTCAACCTCGTATTCTTGAGACAATTCACTCACCAATTCAAACAGACCATTGGTCTCAGACCAAATACTCTAAACTGATCAAAACTAGGGGTGTCATTTAAATCCAAACTTCCCAGTGATACAATAGTGTAAAAAATTAACTGTTCATCTAACGGTCAAATATATGGGATGGAGAGGAGAGGGCAATGGCATTTCACTTATTTCTTATTATGATCACATTTTGAAAGGTAGACTTGTACTTCTACCTAAGTTGAGATATCAAGTGCATTTAAATGAATGGGTTGTTGGCATTAATTTGACGCATCAACCAATTTCTTCTTACTTTTATTGCTTAGCTATTAGTTTGTCATCTTCTTCTCTCAAATCTAAAACATCTGCTTCAAATTATGACTTGCTTGATTCTTTCATATAAAAGAATGACAATAAAACACAAGGAATATTTAAGTAATTTATATGAATACTCGAACTAATTATATGTTTTTAAGAATTTCTTATAAATACATGCTCAAGTTTTGGTAGAATAACAAAAACGTATTCAAGTTTAGGCCTCTTTCATTCAACTGCCTAAATCACATAAGAAATAGAGGGTTAGATGAAAGGAATCAAAACTTAAAAGTGTATTTTGTTGTAGAAAATGAAAGAAATCAAAATTTAAACATGTTTTTTTTGTTATTCCATCTAGACGTGAAAATGTATTTGTAAAACTTCTAATACCTTAAAAACCTTTGTTCCATCTTATATGATTTTTTTTTTTAAACGGTAAGTTGGAAACTGAAGTCTCTAGATCATGCCCTCATCAGGCTTTGATGGTTGGAGCTCACGTTCAATTTCAACAATTACTTCTGTATTGGATGATTCCCGTTTTTGAGATGATGCATGTTGTCTGTTTGATAACAATCGGACGTTTTGAACTGCTAGGATGAAATTTGCCTAATAACATTTGGAAAAATAAATAGTACTGAAAAAAGAAATAAAAATGAAATTCTAGAAAAAGGGTGCAACCTCTGCTTGTAGATCAGAAACAATCTTGAGGTTGAATATTTCAACCAGAATTGGTTCACATTTTATTCCCCATCAAGAGTTGAACAAGTTTTGCCGTATTTGTGAAAGAAGAGAAGAACAGCAGCACGAAGGTCTATTTTTCCAGCCATTCTACGTCAGTATCACGCGTTGACTGGTGAGATATTGAGAGAAGGAGGAGATGGGCGGCCGAGATATGATGGCGCCATGCAGTGGGCACGAGCCGTCCACAGGAGCAATTGGCTCTGGGGGCCACACAGCGGCACCAGTTCGACCTGTCCAAGCCGCGGAGCGCGTGTTGGTAGGGAAGAGCAGGTGATGAAAAGGATCTTTAGATCGAGCTCCCAAATCCTCAGATCTCTCTGTATCTCTTTCTCTCGTTTTCAGGTCGTTTCCCTATTTTTTGGGGGTTAGCAACCGGTGGGAGGGAGAAGAGGAAGAGGGCCGAGTACCCAAATTGGAAGATGCACGACTTCTGCTTCACGATTCCTTACGGGATCATCGTGGTGGTTGGGGGTGTCGTCGGCTACGCCAGAAAGGGCAGCATCGTCTCCTTGGCAGGAGGGGCGGGAGCCGGTTTGCTGCTATTGCTCTCCGGTTTCATCAGCCTCAAAGCGTTTGAGAAGCGCAGGAATTCCTTGTTTGCCCTCCTCCTGGAGACCGGTAATAAAAGCAAACGCTTGCTTCCGGAATCATTTTCCCTTTTTACGTTTTTCCTTTTGCTGTTTGATGACTGATAATTCACATGGGGGAAAGCACGGATTTTATGGAGTTGAAGAAGATCTTGATGTTGGTAAAATTTGGTGCACAAGAGGAAGGGATGGTTGAAGGGGATGAGAATTTTACAAGTTTTTTGGGAACATTTGGTTGTTTGTGGTGCTTGATCTGGCTTGAGATGATTCCAGTTTTTCAGTTACTATTCATTTGTGTTGGTTGGTGTTCTAAAAGTGTCGATTTCAACGATCCTTTTATACCAGTTCACTAGTGGTAGCTTTTGTCTTTTCATCAGCAACTATGAGCTCCGATGATAGTGACCGCGAAATCCACTTTAATGGTACCTTTTTGCATTCCCAGATAATGAATGCCTTTGCTTTGCGTTTTTGACATTTTGAATTGATCAGTTCCATGTATAGTTGTGCTCTTGATGCTCATCTTAAGATCTGCAACTTGATGAAACGCTCTGGTTAACAGTTCTTGATCACTTCTTCATGCTTGAGTATCATTCCTAATGCGCTTGTCAATCTATGAAGTCTGTTTACTGTCTCAGGCAACTGTAAATCACTTCCCGGGACCAACTCTTTCAGGCTGTGTGTTGCATCAGTTCTCAAAATTTTCATTTTCTTCCTTCCCGCATTATCTTTTTGTCCTCGAGAAAGACTCTTTTTCTAGGTTTCTGAGGCTTCTGCACTACAGGTGGCTACTAACTTGTAAAGCCGGTTATCCCATCTTGGTTGTTGCAAGTCTAATGAACAAGAACAAGATTTTTATTTTTTATTTTTTATCTTTGAAAACTGTTTATGGTTCCATCGGTGTTAATTATGTTCCTGCACCCTAGTAGCTCTTCGGTAAGTAGTTCACTACTCTAGCTTTTTCCTTGCATACCAAAGGAAGACCAGTGGAGGTCATTGATTACATCTTTTGAGGGCGTATTGGCATCAACTCAGGGTAAACCCAGTTGTATCCGTTGTGGTTACATTTGCCTAGGAATCAACAACATGCTTATCCAAGGTACTGATAGTATTATGTTGCGGAAGAATAGCATGTATTACAACCAACTTGTACGAGCTGATAACATTACAGGTTTTTTTAAGATCCTAGTTGCTTGAGTTATTTTGGTTAAGAAAGTGTTCTGGCTATTCTTTTGATAGAAGTTTTTTAGTATTTCAGAGGACTGGTTGATTAACCTTCATGCCGCTCTAGTGTGCATCCACAAAGGCTTCCCTATGACCTAATCTTGAACGGTACCTTTTGATGAAGAATAACTTTATTAATGTCTAGAACTAAACGCCATGCAGATTTTGGGTTTGTGTCCCTTCTACCCAGAAATTGAGATTGGTCAAGCTTTTCATTCATGAGCCGCCGTGTGGTATAATATTGACCCTTGCATGCCATGCCCTTGTCGGACCTTAGGTTTAGTGAAGGGTGGCCCTTCTCCCATGTGGGTCTAACTCTCTCTAGTTTTTTGCAAAATTGTATTAATGATGGATTGGTCTACTTAAGCAAAGTATAGCCTTAATGGGAGGTACTGAAACCATTTTCCTTTTCTAGAAGTTCTTCATGCTAAGATTTTGGCCCGTATTTATGAGTTATATGTTTCTGTGCATGCGTGTGAGATTGCAAAAGCACTTCCTGTTGAGCATCTATGACGTTAATGATAATTGAAGAAACGAACATTAGTAGTAGCCAACAAAGGAGGAGGAAATGAAGTTAAATAACATGTAGGACTAAAAAAGCATTAGGCTTATGTCTTTTTTTCTGTTGAGACAAATAATTTGGTTAAGCTTCTCTTTCATTTTTTCACCACTAGTTATGTTTTTAACGTCTGCTTTTGATGCAGTATGCTCAGTGGCTTTGGCAGTGGTAATGGGAAGGAGATATCTTGAAACTTCCAAGATAATGCCAGCTGGTTTAGTTGCTGCAATCAGGTTAGTTTATCTAGAGCTGCAAGCTTTACAAAAAAAAGCTAATACGATTTATTTTTCTGATAACTTTAACTGGTCCTTTTCTGCTATTTAATACTACATTTTTGCTTTCTATTTAATGCTGCAGAATAATTAGAAAACGTTTTCTTTTCTAACCCATTTCTGCATGCTTAATATTAGCCTGTATATCAGCATATGTATGTATGTCTCTGACTCTCTTTCATGATTTTGTTTCATGTGCATGTGCATTTTCCTCTATTATGATCTTCATTTTATTGAAGTCGAGCTGATTGTTTGTTACCTGTCTGCAGTGCCTTGATGACGATTTTCTATCTGTACAAGATTGTGGGAGGCGGCAATCATATTTCATCAAAAGCCGAGTGATTTTCACTTCACTTTATTCCAATATCACCTGTTGTTTCTCTGTGGACATTTTGTACAACTTATATTTCCTTGTTTGGTTGCTAAGAAAACGTGAAATTCATTCACCAAAACAGCTTTTCGAGTTTTTAGAAGGGGGTGCAACCATTTGAACAGAAAATTTCGATTTAGTAATTCGACACGGCCACATCTCATGCAATATGTAAATTGATCTTCTTCTTAGATTCCAAATCCTTTACAACAGAAATGCGCATCCTCTATCAGCTTTCAGAGCAAGAAGTAGATGGAACGGCCACCTCCTTTATCAAGAACGCCCCTTTAGCTTTTCGTCTTATTTGTAAAGTTTGAAATGGGCAGGGAGACGTTGAGGTCATTATCTTTATTAAAATTCATACATCAATCCCAATGAATTACTAAACAATCTTAACTCTAACTTGGACGAGACATGTTACTTCTCGATGCTTGCCAGTCTTTAAGAATTTCTACTGTTCTCTCTATCTCTCTTCTCCATCCACCTAGTGAACATCGTGGGCATGGTAACCTTAAGGTGATTAATTTATTTGATCCTATATTCACGAGAAGGTATTGGTCTCTTATAAACAACACGAGAATTAGCAATAAGAGCTCCATGTGCTTAGCTAACTTTAATAGCGATTGAATTTAGGATCTTTCAAATTCTAGATTGTGGAAGGTCTAGACTAAGCATGGATTTAAGATCTTTCAAATTTTAGATTCTGGAAGGTCTAGACTAAGCATAATACTCGGGGCGTGCCTCCTGGCATATTATAAGATCCCCCTATTAGCTATAAGAAAGAAATATTAGAAAAAATCGCATGCATGTTGACTAATAGCTAGTTCAAATTCTGAAAGAACTGCCAATACGTGGGAATTTAGCAGAAGGCACCGTAAGTGAGAAACGTGCATACAAATTGTAGATCCGCTGCTATTTTTACATAAGAACCGTCAAAAAGAGAAAAAGATTTTGGAATCTGTCTCTCCGCCCTTTTTTCTATTTTCAATCCTAGGCCACATGTTGAAATTAACAAAAACGCATACAGTTGCTTATTATGATGGATATATCTCCAAAGCAACAATAATTTTCTTTAAGACGAGTAGAGCCGGTTTTATCACCCACTGAAAATACTCTCTTGTATTATTTTCTAAGCAACACAGTTGAAAATGTTCAAAGAAATTAGTTCTGAGTCCAATTTGGGAAGAAGAATCGCTTAAAGCAAACAATCACGAGTCTGTCCCTTAATTGTGCTAACCTTTACACCGAATCAGCTAACTATATCAATGATAATTGCTGCATCCAAATTTTACTACAAGGGGTTAAAAAAAATTGTTAAAGACCAAATTAATTGTAGGAACCGGAGGAGCCATGAGCTCTCTACGTTGGAAACTGAAAAAATTGATCCCGTTGGCAGAAGACCCACAATGACAACAATAGAGAGACGGCAGAAGATCATACTGCCGATTGCATTTGCGCACATGCATTGCCATCATCTGTTTTACTGATTAAACTGAAACAGCTGTAGACAAAAAGCGAGATGGCAAAGGCTCCACTACCTAGTTTTCTCCTTTGGCATTAAATGATGGTTTACAACAAAAGAGAAAAAGATTCTACCATATGTACACAAGAAATGTTTCTAAACTATGTACAGTGGTATGCGTATACACTATACCGTGACTGAAATCAGCACCTTCACCAGTATACAAAAGGCAGTGAAATGTAGACAGAAAATATATCAACAATTTTTGACCCTGTTATATTCAGGCGGCAAGGACGGGCATCTCTCATTCATTTGAGGATATGGATCCATAGAATTATACCCTGGCAACTCCATCCTATATTTTCCACGGATTTGGCAGAAAGGAAGCTTCACATCATCACTTTCATTGCACCAGTCTGGAAGGCGGCTTGAATTATCTTCAAAGAACCTGAGGCTGTAAGCATCTTTTATCTGCATGGGGAAGGCCAAAAAATAAACATCGTCAACCAGGAGTACCCTTGGACACAAATCCGACAAATTTACATCATTTCATCATTAGAGAGCCGGTGGAGAATGAAATGTGCTTTCCATAATAAGAACGAACATCATGGGATGCTTTATCTCCAACTTTAACCTTTTTTATTCCAACTCTCCTGTCAATTAAAAGATGTCCTTTTCCTCTCTTTCCTTTGAAAAGAATTAGTCCAGGAATGCCACGAATAAGATTCAAGACAATCCAGTTACACTAGCAATTTCAAAATGGCATGATCAAAAGGTGATTCATTACTTGGGTCACAGGTTAACTTAGTTTTTCTCAATTTTGTGATATTTCACTTTTTCAAAACTTACAGTGAATTCAGCTACTTGAATGGAGTTTGTGATGGGATCAAACAAGCCAGCCTTCTTATATATTTGAAGGACAAAGGCAATGCAGGACGTTGAATATCCATCAGTATAAAGCCAATCATCTTGTTCAGGAACTGTCAGCAATTTATCAAATGATATCCCACGCTTTTCACTCTCCACTATAATTTCAGGAAGCTCAAGTCCCTGCAGAAAAACAGAATAGACAATCTCAAATCAGCTATGTAACTATAGGGAGGTCTGAATACGGGAAAATAGGAAAAGATTACTAGCAGTTCTACAGCAGCAGATGACGAGAGAGTGAAAGAGTCTTCGCTATGAAGCAAAGACTCATGTGGCAAATGAAGATCATCACCTCAGTCCCAAGCCGTTTGTTTAGTGCTTCATTCCACATATTAGCAGCATAAGCAGGCTGGATCCGATTCCACACTGTCATAACAGAAGCAACCTGCAGGCCATTAAAACATTAGAGTAATCACTTTTTTTACCAGAGATAGAATAAAAAAGAATATATCTCAAAGACAATTGCTCCAATGTTCTGTAACATTTTTTTTTCCCTTGCCAGTATCATGCCCATGAAGATACTGAGAGTTCCCATTTACAAGCCAACTGAGAATTGTCTCCGATTCACCTATTTTACCCATCTTATAATCGAACCAATGAGCAGTTTGACAGTCTTATAATTTTATAACAAGAACCTTTTCAGAAATGCAGCATGAATATGTATTTTGCCTATATGTACACATAACCGCACACGTTCATTTCTTTAAAGCAGTTTGTGACATAACCAGCACCTAAGCCATACTAATGTCAAACTATAATGAAAGAGTTCTTCCCAAAGTTTTAAGTTTCTAAGTACTGGATTCTGTATAACTTGCATCCAATGACAAGGACCTATCATTTGCATCACAGATATCATAAATTTAGTCAACCATTTTTTTGGACCACAAAATGGATAGAAAATAAGCATGCTATTAATAAAGGATCAACCAACTGCCTTGAAAAATGACCAATCCAGTCAGCATAAGGTCAAACAGGTTATAATAACAAAGGATGATTGAGAAAAGTCCACAGAGCAATGCAATACCAAGTGCGCATCCAATGGCGGTGGATAGTTGTCCGCTATAGTATCTATCCAACTAAATATCATATTATGGTAACCATATGGCTTCCCTGACATGCTTAATGCATATTCCCATGCAGCAGAATTATTGAACTTGGCCCTCATATCAGGATGCAAAGGAAGCAACGCAATATGTGGATTGGAGTCATCCTTAGTCAACTCAAAATTCCACCATTCCTCCCAAGGCAACACAGCAATAATATCTTCTCCCTGCATGTAAGATTTCAGCCAGACCATAAGATATGATACATATACCAACTTAAATGTGTTTGTGCATGTAAAAATACTAAAGGACAGGTACAACTTTAATAGTAAACCTAAAAGGAAGCAATCTAGAACAGTAGCAGCTGATAAGACAGTTGTTAATTAAAAGAAGAAGGAAAAACAACAGAACTGCCCCTGGAACTTTTAGGAAAAAAGATACCCATGCGATGGCCATCACTGGATATTAACTAAACCGTTAATGAATATCAATTTAATGAATATTAATTCATCCTAAACTGCATTGTCCATGTCAATGTACATCTAACCAATGTATGTGAATGATTCATATCGAATCATCGATTATGAAATGACCATGAAGATTTTACCTTCTCATTTTCATGCCCGGATTCTCCAACCCAAAGATTTCCTTCAGAGTCTTTCAAGCAAATAGCCGTATGCCCAGCATAAGCTCCAGAAACCCACTTTTCTAATGTCTCGAAACCACCCCACCTCCCACGGATTTTAGATATTGCAAGGAAATCTCCAGAATGAATGTCAGCAACACTGATGTTTGACACCCATGGCTCTGGACGTGGCTCAAATTTTGCACCCATATGTTTCTTCAAGAAGGCAAGATTTGAACTCTCCCCCCATCCTGTGTTTGTGAAAAGAGGCAATACATCCCATAGAGCTAGAAGGGTTCCCAACATCCCTGATTGCATAAGAAATATAGAGACCCCATTATTTTTCACCTGGTGTCAAATCACACAAAGCAGATATTATTATGGAAATCACAGATTAAATCTTCATAACAAAAACCAAATTAGAAGAGGAGAATTTACGTATTCAAACTCAGATTCTCCTTCCCATTCCTTAAATTCAAGGGTATGTTCCCGACCAATGAAGTAGTAATCCCATGTTACACGATAGGGAGTTGCAAATACATAAAGATCCATACATGTCCAACTGTGGGAATTGCTGGTCTGGAAATCAAAAGATCAGAAAGATTGTAAGAAGAAATGGCGTGACTATTCAGTGAAACATATCCCAAACACAGTCAAACTACCACTACTACTGGTTACAATAATTATATTTATAATATAATCACGATAGTGCTACTAATACTCATTATATAAAACCATAATTGTAAAATACAACCTACCTATAATTATTGTAATGGAAAGAAAGAGATGTAGAAAAGCTGGATGAAGAATAAGCGCGACTTATGCACATCCGAGAATACTCTCCGCATTCACAATAGCAATTTTCCTGACACCTAAAATTTTACTCTCTATTCGAATCACCAAGTAAAATCCATAAAAGGAATTTACAGTTTTCCACTTAACCATACAAAAGAACTCAAGAAAGGACCTCAGCCAATCAAGAGAACTTTATATTATCAAAATCAAAACTGACATCCATCATTATTATCCCACAGACTGAAATTTTGCACTGTAAAGCTGCAGAGGAAAATTTGATCCGTCAGCAACTCGATTGATTAAGGAAAATTGGTAGTTAGGTGAACACTGTTTAGGCCTAAAATACATCAGCCCTATGGAAAACCAAACTACGAGCTATTTAGATGATAAACAGCAAATACCAACAGCTGAAACAATCTTCAGATTCAAAGAAAATAAAGGGAAACCAAAAAAGGACGTACCTGAACTTCAGTGGTAAATAAAGAGAAATAAAGGGTGCCGACAAAGCATAAAACAAAAGACAACGGAGAGAGCGACTACCTTAATATGGAGAGTCCCTCCTCCCCACTGGGTGCCGCTTGCGTTGTTGAATTCCATCCAAGCGTGGTTCTTGTAAAAGCAAGCGCCTTTCCATTCCACAGAAGAGTTAGGGGAAGAGACGGCACCAACGAAGGAAGGAAGCAAGTCAACCGCACCATAGACGGTGTTAAGGATGACCTTCGACATCTGTCTTGGCAAGAGAGGAAGGATGTCACTGGGGCGGAAGGGCACTTTGAGAGGGTACCCATCTGAGAAGGACGCCGTAGAAGCCAAGACCAACAAAAGGATCAGGCTCAAGGACCAAGGAGAAGCTTCACGATTGCCCATGGCAGCAGTCCGAAGCACTGTACCAACCAGACAGATCAGAACAATCACGCTACTCAGCTTACCGGCCGTTCTCCTTCGTTTTTCCCCCCTTCGCCCCTCTTGCCTCTCACGGACGGGCGATAGATAGAGAGAGAAAGAGGAGAGAAACGTCCAGAGCCGAGTACATTTAGCAATTGGCATTGGTATATACCTTTTCGGATCCTGTAAGGAAGAAATGCCGATATAGCCCTCCAACGTCAATCAACGGCGTTCGTGGAATGGAATCATTTGGGATCTGACGAACCCACAATTATTGGACTTTCAGAATCATAAATTTTGTTGGTGTTTCAATCGATTTCTACTTTTCACAATCATGTTTTTTTTTTAAAAAAAAAATTTTCGAATTCATTTTTTTATTGAATGTTCAAAGAATCCATCATTCCATCCAATATTGGCAACATTACTGAAGATAAAAGAATATTTCTTCTCAGCCCGTCAAACTAGTTGAGTAACTCGAACGCCACCAGTATAGGCTTGCGTGATAAGTCCTAACTAATGTTTTTAGATACCGATAAACTATTGGGATTGAAAACTCAAGTAGCAGTTCTTGCCATTTTCCTTACTTAGAGAAACATATCAATCGAACTAGGTAGCTAACCCCATTGATCGATTGGGCAAGCAGAGCCGAATTCGGGAACAAAAATGGACCTCAAGCTATTCAATCAATTTAATGAGCTGGCCTTATTAGATTTGTTTTGGATGAGCATGTGGCTAATTCCATAACCAAGTGAATGTTAAAGCTGCTTTTGGAGTCTCAACGACATGTTAATAGTAAAGTAATAACTTTAAAGTTAAGGGACTTTTTCATTTCCAAATTTCAATTTTAAATGTTAACAGGTATGTAAAAAACTAAAAATTAATTAAGTTTTTATATATAAATAAAATAAATTTTGTGGGCTGGTGTGCAAGAGCACACATAGATTTTTTTGTTTAAGAGAAGTTGAATAGTATTTTCAAAATTTGCACGTTGACTGAACAATATTGTTCATATATATATATATATAGCAAGGCGTCCGCCAACCCCACCTTTCCTTCACCTCTGTCAGTGATAATGTGGTTATACCACCGCTATGTTTTATCTTGCATATCAGTATCACTTTTTTTTTTTTTTTTTTTTGTATAAACTGATACCACATGAGTTCAAAATGAAAATTGACCACGTATAAATCTCACCCCGTTCGTTTGTTGCTTCTTTGGTTTAGATCTATTTGATTTCTCTTTGCTATATGAAAGTTAGATTGCAAAACAAAATTGTAAGTTCAACTCATGGGTTGGACAAATTGAGAATGTACCGAGCAATACGGTTCTTGCCAAAAGGATCCAACCCCAACCCAATCAAAAACTGTTGGTCTAGCCACTAGAGTAGATTGGATATTTTTTTCAATGAAAAGAATGAGACAAAGAGATCCAATCCTGATCCAGAATCTGTGCGACATAAGATCCCTTGTAAGCAATCTGTGCGACATAAGATCCCTTGTAAGCAAACAGCAAACATGAGACCTCTCAGCAGTGCAGCCGTCAAATTCACTCTATTTGTTAAAAAGAAAAAAAAAGAAGCTTGAGTTCGAGGTCAACTAGAAGATTCTTAGGATTTGATATCCATAAATTTTGTGGGGCATTTGACAGCCTCCAAGGATTTAAGTTCAAGCCCTCCTCATTTGATGTTAAATTTGACCTCTTTCAATGAGAAGAAGCAAAATAAAAATATGAAATGTGGATCTTATGTTTGAACTAAGACCCTTACTTTGATGAACCATAGATTTTTGTCATATCAATAAAAGCATGCTATGTCATATCCATTTAAAAGGTTCCAAGTATTTAAAAGAGAACATTTCAAGGTGAGGTAGAAGGTTATCCCACTGCTCGGGCGAGGGACAAAGCTCCCCTTGCCTCCAGGGTCTACAGCTGTGACGGCACCATGCGGTGAGATCGTAAGTGCTTCAAGTTGCTTGTAAAACCCACCTCCTTACTGTATAAGGAGCATAGCTGGGTCTTAAACTTAAGCCTAGACAATGGGCCTGAATACCCGATGGGTACCTAATACCCAATAATACATCGGGCTGGCCCGAGTAGGGCTGATTATTTTTTAAAAGTTTTTTATTATTTGTATTTAATGACATATATTTTGTTGTTAAAAATGTATTTTATATTCAAAATTTTTATTTTGTATTTAAATTTTTTTTTCTTTTAATCGAGTTGGGCCAATTGAATGATCAGATGTCATTTCTTAAATCCGAATCCAATCGATTTCTTAATCGGATTTAAAATTTTTCTCATATCTGATTTTTTTTTTTTGGATCGGTTCGGTCGGATATCCAATTCAAATAAGATAAACTCACATCCCTACCTCTTTTCCTAGCTAGGAAGGGCATTGTTTAATTTCAAATCTTAATAGACAGTGTTGGAAAATATGACCTTCATCTGGTTTTACCTTTAAGACTGGTGTCTTCCTTTTTTCAACTCCAAGGGGAAGCTGAGAGAGTGCATAATAGAATGTATAAGCTTACATGTGAAAGGATTCTCAAAAACATAAATGGGTGATTTGAAATCCATGGATCATATAGCAAAAGATGTATGGTAAAATTTATGGTTCATCAAATTAAGGATCTTAAATCAGATTTAACAACTGTATTTGAAAGTCTTATTTTACCTTTTTATGTTGAGAAAAAGATTGATTTGAGATTAAAAAGGGAAGAGTATGATATTACATGCGTGGATCTCAAATTCTAAGGATCTCAGATCAAGGACAGTCATTCTTGCGGAATTTTAGATTTGACAGTTTGAATTTATGCACGAAAACCGTAATGCTATGGTTCCCATATATTTCAAAACCATGACTTTATTGTCTGCAATAGGTCTCAAGTTTAGGGTGTGTTTGATAGCCTCGGGTTTGAGATCCTGGGATTTGAAAACCATGGATTTCATATCAGACTCTTTTCCCCTTCGATTTCAAATCTAACATTTTCTCAATACAAAAAAGTAAAGATCCCAATTTGATGAAACTCTACCCTAATCTTTTGCCACATCATTAAAAGCATATCATGTCAGATCCACATTAGATCCATGGATTTCAAATCTAGTGTAACCAAATGCTCCCTTGAGGATTTTAAGGGAGAACAAGAATCTAACTTTAGATTCATAGACAAGAATTCAGATCTTAACTAGATAAGTAGAAACCAAGGATCTGAAATATTGAAATCTAAAATCGTAAATATTAAATTATTTGAGATCTTAATTCTGAAGTGGTCAATCACACCTTCAGTGTTTGCGTTGTACTCTTTGACTTTTGCAGCCATGAAAAAGGTCACACGCTACATAACCCTCAAAAAAAAAGGAAAAAGAAAAAGAAAAGCTGCAGCGTGTGACCGCCCAATGCTTTTGCTCTCAATCATAAATTGGAAAATCAATATTGTTTATCATTCCAAGATGAAGAGGACCCATTTGTTATCTGTCATATATATATATATATCAAGTAAATGAACCAACAGCTTACACGTCTCTGTTTTTATTTCGCTGGCTGCATCATTTTTCAAAGCATAAAAAATTATATATATGATTATACGAAACAAAGCTATGCATGCCAAAGGTAAGCCAGAATTTTTTTATAAAAGGAACCAGATTAAAGTTCTTAAATTTTTTTTTGACATGGGTCGAAATATCATTTTTCAAAATTTTAATAAAATTTTATAAAATTTAAATTTATTTTTTTAATGAAGAGTGCATAGGCATAGTGGCTACCCATATATTTTCAATTAACTATCACTTTCTATCCATTTTGATGACCTTAGCCATCAAAATTTACGTTAAGAAAGGCTAAAAAGGAATGGACACCATTAGTCTTAGGTGGTCATCTATAGAAATCATGAGATCCTGCCATCCTCACCTTTAGGATGAATTTGCTGCCCCAAGTAGAAAAAAAAAAAAAAAAGACAAAAGAAAAGGCACTAGGAGTGGATTGATTTTGAACCAATCATTTGAGTTCTATGCTATCTTTCTTTCTTCTCACGTCAAACCACTAATCAGCTTCATTACTAGCTGCTCATTTCACTCAACCACGAAATCACGCCTTAAAAAAGCATAGTTTTGAGAAAATTTAGTTAAAAACCTGGTCTTCTAAATAATTTATATGAATTGTATGTATATAATTTGTGGTCTCGAGAGGCATAGCATAGCTGCATAATACTCAATAATAATGAAGTTAAAAGATATATTGAATGACTATCCAAATTTCAAGACAACCCTAAACCCTGAGATCGGGGAAGAAGGTGCCTTTCGCTCTCGCATACCACCATGTATAATTTGAAAATGGATTGACAGGTTCCTTAGATCAAAATCCAACTTAGTTCTATTACTCAAAACCCAATTTGAATAATTCAAAATTCACCTGTTATCGGGTCAGACTTAATCTCGGTTAAATATCAATTGAAAATTTCAAATTCAATAATGAAAATGCATAATAAATCCAAGTCCAATCAATAATGATCAAATTCAAACTTTCTTTACCAAACCAATTCAAAACGGGCACCAGCGGAATATACCCTTGGCACGAGCAAGCGATAGAAAGCTGGAGACAATGGAGGCCACATATGAAGGTGGAAGAAGATGATGCAGCTAGCGCCTTCTATTCAACTCCTTCACACTTGGAGGGAGGCCACAGAGGCAAGCGGCCACACATGCTTTCGTGGGGGCAGGAGCCACCACACAGCACATCTGGTGACTCACAGCCTCAAACGTAGGCGCTCTCCAGGCCGCACTCCCTCCCTCTTGAAAACGACGCCCTCTCCCTCCTTCCTACAAGCAGGAAGCCGCAGAAGCCACCGCCGCCCCCTCCTTCACCAACTCATTCACTTCACTTCCACATGTGTTGGTAGCCGCTTTTCCTTTCTTTCATCTCCCTCTTCATCATCAATCTCGTGAGCATGGACTCGTTAACGAGGCCATCCTGCCTGGTAAGGAGCAGCCTCCACCGTAGCCTCTTCTTCTCTTACAAGATGACGTCGCTGCGAGAAGTGAGAGCATCGGTTTCAGTACAAGAACCAGAGGCCCTACGTGCCTCGGCTCTGGACCTGCTAGTCACGAGACGGCAACAACAACCGTCTGCTGCCATCATCACCACCACCGTCGACAGTACTCCTCCCGGCCGCGTGACGGACGATCCGAGCTTGAAGTCGACGTGGGCTCACCGTGCCTGGGTTGCATGTGGGTGCGCAAGCGTGCTCGCCACCCTCGCAAAGTCTGGGATAGCGGCTCATGGGGATGCCACGTGGGTGGAGTGCCTCCTCGCCGGCGGATTGGGCTACCTCGCCGCGGATCTCGGCTCCGGCGTCTACCACTGGGCCATCGACAACTACGGCGACGCCGGGACCCCATTCTTCGGGCCTCAGATCGAGGCCTTTCAGGGCCACCACCGGTGGCCCTGGACCATAACCAGGCGCGAGTTCGCCAACAACCTCCAAGCTCTAGCGCGGGCGACCGCCTTCTTGCTCCTGCCGGTGGACTTGCTGCCCGGGGAACCCGGGCTGCATGCGTTCGCCGGGACGTTCTTGGGGTGTCTGATGTTCAGCCAGCAGTTCCATGCGTGGTCGCACGGTACCAAGAGCCGGTTGCCGCCGGCCGTGGTCGCGCTGCAGGACGCCGGGCTGCTGGTGCCGCGCGCCATGCACATGGCACACCACCGGCCGCCTTACAACAACAATTACTGTATAGTGAGCGGCGTCTGGAACCGGCTGCTGGACGAGGCCAAGGTTTTTCAGGCGCTGGAGATGCTCGTGTTCTTCAGGTTCGGGGTGAGACCTAGGTGTTGGTCCGAGCCCACCCTCGAGTGGACCGAAGAAGTTGATGACCGTCTTCCTTCTTGATTCAACTAACCTGAACGTCACGAGACAAGAGTTGTTATTATTTTTTTTTTGTGTCTAAAATTGGTCGACGTAATTGGCAAATTTATCCAAATAAAAGAATTGAAATGTTGACTCTGTCATATTAATTTATGTTAATATTTATTGTTATTGATTATATACGCGTGTGTTAATTTCAGTTGAACCAGGGAATTATGGCCCATGCATCGTCCATAAATGAGAGACTTAAGGCCCTCGAACTCTTTAGCTGTTTGCATAGTTGGTAAATTCATGGCTTGAGTGAAGTTTGAGTACCATATAAGGGAGTAGACTCAGCGAGTCGACTAGATTAGGTCATAAATTTTTGTAGGCCATTTTTATCATGCCTTGGGTTAAAGACGCCACTAGATTGACTTTGAATCAGATGTATTCTTTCCATATTTTTTTCTGATGTTCATATACTTAGAATCAAATGCAAGTCAATTCTAAATCTGAATCCAAAATTAGTTTTCACAATTTGATTCCAATCTGAATATGATATCTGAATTCATATCCTAATCTGAATCTTATACCGAATCAATCCATCTAACTTTCAAATTATAAGGGCATTGGATGTAGGATATTTATTAAAACTAAATCTAAACCAAATCTGAGTTCGGTCAGATGTTATTTTTTAAATCCAAATCCAATTTAATTTCTTAATCAGATATTAATTTTGTTTTCATATTTGACTTTTTTTAGAGTGGTTTGATCAGATATATTGACATCCCTAAATTTAGTGCGCCGGCTTATAAGGTCAGTGACTAAGGGTTGAACAATTATGCAGCCTTAAATCATAAGCCCCAAAAAAACTTTTAAGTTAAAGGCACCGATTAGAAAACCTTCATACCTTAAGTGGCAGCACTATATATAAATGAGTAAATTTTTTGAAGTATCAATGTGAAAATAAAGAGTTTTTATGGGGGCTAGCGTGGGGCACCTGCCCACACTGGCCTATACATAGCTCCACCACAAAGAAGCCACATGCACGCACACACACACATATATATAAAAGAAATATTTCTTAGTGTTATCATTGTAATGGGTCTGTTTTACCTCGCTAAATTCTGCATGGGCACTACAATATAAATACTTCTATTATCGATGGCCAAAGAAGCCGGCAAAGGTAGTTCAGGCGTCGCTAAATCTTTTACTGACATTTCCTTCAAACATTGGTAAAAATTTCCGTCAACTGAAAACTTTCATCGACATTTTCACTCTATGCATCAGTGTACATCTTGTTCATAGACGCGTGCCGAACGTCTATATCTTTATCGACGGCCACTGCCTGACCGTCCGTGAATGTAACAAAGAGATAACTTTCAGTGACATGTTATCGCTGGCCATCAATGAAGGTTTGCTTTTATCGACGGCCAAAATCCATCAGAGAAAGTGGACTCTCATTTGGTGAAGGTTAATCTTCACCGACGTCCTGAGGCAGACCTTGATCAGAGTTGACCTTCGCCGACGGTCCTCCAGCCGCACGTCGGTGATGACATGAAATATCTAAATGATGAAATCCTATGCCTAATGTGTCGTGGGCATAGAAAAATCATATTATTCGTTGGCATGCGAGGAGGGTCTTTTGATGTTCCTCTCTACAAAGGAGGATCTATTTCTTTTTTAAATCTCTATGTAACAAAATCTAAATAAAAATTTTGATAAATCATATTTATTTCTTGTCACAATTTCAAAAGTATAATTCCGTCATTTTCATGAAAAATTACTGGCTTTGCTCCTACGTAAAATCGTAATGATCGTAATGTTAGCAGTTCCACAACAATGAAATTATGTTGGGATCTTTGAGAAGACATCAAGCATTTATCATTGACATTTTAGTGTGGTGGAACAGACATTATGTTACAAGCTGTCTGTTTTCATGTTCATGGAATGACAACTACATTTATAAATCTAAGAATGACATTGTGTTGAAAGTTGTGGTCTGTGTGTTTTGGGGAGTCAGTGGTAGGGCTAGAAATTTGTGGCTAAAGGGTATAAACAATTTAACTTTTAATCTTTAGCGGACACTTATATGCAAACAAAAGGGGATGTAAATAGTAGAGTTACTGTGTGACTGGTGTCGGCCAATGATTATATGCACACATAGACATGTGCATATAATCAGAGGTACGAGGTACGTGGCATGCACAGTCGATATGATTTGAGATCACTAAGAATCTTAAATCCGATGAACTTTAAATTAGACTTCAAATTTGGCACATATTGAGGATCATAAATTCTCTTGTTTTTTTCAAATTTGAAATCGAGGATTTGTTTACTATGTAGATCTACATAGGTGAGATATTTTTTTAAATAAATTGAAGTGATTTTTCTTTTTTAAAAATAGTAGCTCGTATGACTTGAATCGGTTGAAATGAGGAACCGTTTGAACAAAGTCAAAATTTTTCGATCATCTCAAACCCAGTTCCAATTATTTAAATGGCACCAACGCGAATAAAATTTGAAGCTATTTCTGATTAAGACAGTCTATGCTCCTAAATTGGAGGCGGTGCTTTACATGAGCATTGGGGGGACCCTATCTCAAAAGAGGGCAACAGATCCTCTCTCTATATCTGCTATGGCTTCCCTTCTGGCAAACATTCACAGGATCGTTTCCTATGGGCTCTATGGAGATATCCTTCGCTCTTAAACCTTGAGCCAGACGACCCACCCTCTGATCCGGCGTAATTGTTGTGGGTGGCGTGCCACAGCAAAGGGGAGAGAGAGCGAGCGTGTCGTGCTTCTGGTTAGTTGGGGAGTTTCTCCTTCGGAGGAGAATGGCGCAGGCGGTGGAGGAATGGTACAAGCAGATGCCCATAATCACCCGCTCTTACCTTACTGCCGCCGTTGTCACCACCGTCGGCTGCTCTCTTGAGGTACACACCGTCCATCCTCGGTCTCTGCTACTCCTATTCTTGTTGACTTGTTATGGATCGGGGGAATCTTTCTTTCTCGATTGTTCTTCTTTTTGGGTTGATTTGGGGACCGTGTGTTTTGGTTTGGTTCAGATCATAACTCCGTACAATTTGTACCTCAACCCCAGCCGGATCGTCAAGCAATATGAATTTTGGCGCCTCATCACAAATTTCTTGTACTTCCGGAAGATGGGTAATTCCGATCCTTCTTTTGTTAGTCAAGAATTTTAGGGTTTATGTTTTCTTGGCCTGAAGGTTGAATTTCTTGGATAGCAACGGTATTTCTTTCGTCAATTTGCAATTATTGGGGGCATGCAATTTTTTTTTGTTGTTGCTGGGGCATTTCTTTTTCGCTTGTTTCAGACTTCTTTTTGGTTCTTTTTTTCTCACGTAATTTTTTCATGCATAGTGGATTTTCTTTTCAGTTCTTTCAAATGGGATGAATTCTTCTGTAGTTTTCTCTCGTTTTGGTTTGTGAGGAACTCCAGGTACTTTGGTTCCAGCTTTCTATTTGTATAAACAACGCATGATTGTCCCTTGTATGCTTAATATGCTTAATGGGGGATAATTCAGGAGAATTGTTATCTTTTCTTGCTCTTGTCATTGTTTTTATTAAGTTCACCAAGTCCTCGTTTCTAGGTCATTTCTTGAGCGTTGGTCATCATCATACAGGTCGCTTTTTTCTCTTTTAGGAGAAGTGAAACTGGAAATGCGGTCGTACTAAAGTATATAGAGCTTTAGCTCGTTGTTCCCTTTCTATTGCATGTATTGAGGCCGTTTTCTTAATTTTTTGAACATACTGAACCAAGTATTGTTTGCTGCAGACCTGGATTTCCTTTTCCACATGTTTTTCCTTGCTCGATATTCCAAGCTCCTTGAAGAGAATTCATTCAGAGGACGAACTGCCGATTTCTTTTACATGCTGTTGTTTGGAGCATCTGTCCTGACGGGGATTGTACTTGTTGGTGGCATGATACCTTATGTGTCCGAATCTTTTGCTAGAATCTTCTTCCTCAGCAACTCCTTGACGTTTATGATGGTTTGATTTTCTTTTTAACCATTGTCTATTTTTTCTTAATGCCCACCAATTCCATGGTTATGTAACAAGTTCCTTAACAACCATGTTGTTGCCATTTTGATTGTTTGAGATGATATTAAATTCATTCACCAAATTTTGCCTTCCAGGTGTATGTCTGGAGTAAGAGGAATCCATTTATTCACATGAGTTTCTTGGGCCTTTTTACATTTACAGCTGCTTATCTACCTTGGGTGAGTCCTGCTTTGTTAATCAGAATACAGTTATGAATTTTAACATGACTACCTAGTTGTCAATGAAATTTGTCAATCACATATGGACAAAGTTCTTTACATGGGAATCTGAGTTCAAGATATGGACTTTTGGTTTTCTTTTTACTGATATTTTCATTAGTGAAACATCATTCTGGCGACTGCATGAATTAAAATATGCTAATTCCGCATCTAAACCTAGACTGAAGGCACCATTATTTGATTTTTTATTGCATCAAATTTTCATGTTCGTGGGTGCATTAACTTACTGCTTAGTACCTGCCAACTGGTGCCCATTTAACTAATGTGCTATCGTTTATGTTTGGATGAATATTCGTTGTGTGTTGTCTGAAGGTCTTTAATGTGCATAGTGACAGATCTGAAACATAAAAAGTATCCTGCCTCTAGAGTAGTGGCATATGCCGTGGAGTGCTTGATCTGTGGCTTTGATGTAAATATTAGAATGATTTGCATTACTTCTCTGCCTCAAAGTGTACATGATTTCTATCTCACTGACACTTATATTCTAGCATTGTTTGAGCCTGTAGCATTAATTTCATCCAGCGGTTGCTCAATTCATTTTTTAAGAAAAGTTAATGAATAATTGGTCAATTATTATGTGAAATGTCATTATATCACTCCAAAGAGAAATGACACCTTGGTCTTAAGCATTTAACAACCAGGGTAATCTCCGGTGCAGGTGCCCCTTCAAGTTTTCTGATCAAGTACCACAGTATCCAGATCCAGTTTATCATCCTCACAGGAAAACTGGAGATGCTTAAAGCTTCCATATCTTGGGGATTAAATCCATAAATATTGTTTCTGAGAGAAATATGATGGTTTGATTTTCCTTTTTGTAGTTACTGATACTCTTTGTCAGTGCTCATAAACTTCAAGTTCGGGGACTGTACAAGCTGATGCTTGAGTCAATAATTGAAACCCAACTTAGAGGATTTAAATATACAGCAGCTCTAGGAAAGATCTGCGTTTCAAGGTCTCAAATGTACATAGGACTATGGATGGTGCCATTTTAAACACAACAGCACTAGAACGTTCATATTTCATACCATGAAATGATGGACTGGCAGATGTATCTATTGGTGAACATCATGAACAAACCTGATATGAACTGCAAGTGTAGTGTCATTAGGACGTCTGAGTCATCGACTGAATTTTTATTTTGAAATGGTTAGGTAAACTTTGAGCAAATTGATTGCTCTTGATATCTTCCCTGTTAACTCAAACCACTTGTAGTATAATATATTTTTAAAAGGCCTGCAAAGATTGGCATCAGAGCTGGCCCAAGAAAAAATTGTACAGGTGAATATCTGTTGGCTTGAGTTTGATGAGGCATCATGGATTTTATACTGCAAAATTGCCATCAAACTTAAGTCAGCGGATCACTGTGGATGTCCCGGACCAGTGTACTGGGTGTACACATAAAGTTTTCAGTAGAAAATAGATTTATGATAATATGCTTTTTTCAGTACAAAATAGATTTATGATAATACGCTTTCTTTGAAATATGCACCTTTTGAATCAGATGTTTTTCCTCTTCTTTGTTTGTGATCAATTTCCACTATCTGTCAGATATGATTCTGTTTTCAACCATATGCTTTTCTAATGAATTGTTGTTCATTGGTACTCTCTGACTTTTTGTCTGCAATCTGCCTCTCTGGCAACAATAGGAATTTCAAAAAACTATATCGTTATGGAATCAGTGCATTTACTACAGTGATCTTAATAATTACTCACCTGTGCAGGTTCTTCTTGGCTTTTCTATACTTGTGGGGAGCAGTCCGTGGATCGATCTTCTGGTATGCACCTTAACATGACTCGTTTGCTTCCTGCTTTAGCACTATGACTTTTCTGATGCTCCGGCCTAATCTTACGACACACAAAGTTTGGCAAATCTGCTCGATCTCCTGTACTTGGACCAATTCTGATCTACAATATTGTGATAGCAAAGATTATACAAGAACGTGTACTGAAATTTGAAAATATTTGGTCGCACAGGGTATGGTGGCTGGACATGCTTATTACTTCTTAGAAGATGTATACCCTCGGATGACTGGCCGACGGCCACTACGTACTCCAGCTATCATTAAATCACTTTTTGCTGATGAGAATGTGGTTGTTGCACGGCCTGGAAATGCAAGATTTGGTGCACCTATTCCAGAAAATCAAGAAGATTAATGCACTGATTATTCAGGAGCATGTGTATGCCATCATTGGATGGTGGTGGGCACTACCAGTATTCTTTTCCGTAGACAGGGGGCAACATTTACTCGAGAGGCGCAATTTGCAGAAGGTGCTAGTTGTTTGTCACAGTTAATGTAGTCGGTTTGGAATATTTGCGAGGTTTTGAGGCGTACAGCCTTTCAGATTGGATACATCAATGACATGTTCTTAGTACCGTGTATACAACTCCCTACTGAATTCTCTTCTTTTTGGGTGTAAAGTATGTCAATAAAGATGCAGTTTGAGGGCTGTTTCCATTTTCAGTCATAGCATCTTTCTGTCAAACATGACTGTATTCACATGTTAAACGCGGATAAACACTCCTTATATTCGGCCTGAAAATGTGTACCGGGCTGGCTGCCTTGGGTTGGTTTTATGGGTTTCGATAAGGTTTTTTTTAATATTACAACTAATATATATTATTAAGAATAAATATATTAGCAATGCAAGCATTTGGAGGGACATGCTTTAATTTTGTAAAAACGAAAGATGACAGAAACCAATAAAATGATTACTTATTCTGGGAAAGGATGAAATCGCAGTGCTGCTTTTCGAAGCGTTTTCATGTAGGGAAGTTACTCCCTCAGAACAAAGAAACGGTTGTAAGTTACAAAATCAGAATATGTTATAAAATGTGGATACTTCTACTCAGGTTGCAGACTTTCGTTATGTTTTGGGCATCTTTCTTTGAATTCGCATCGACCATGAGAGAGAAAGAGAGTTGAACTGTCTCAAAAAAGCATCTAGATGCCTCCAGCAGTTCAGATGACGCTGTTTTCCTCTATAGTTAGTCACTTGTTCGAAAGACAATCTCCATCCATCGGCCTTCCAACCAATTTGCCACAGTTTCTATTCCATGGCCTTTAATGGCATCTGCTTATCAAGTTGTCCGTACAGCCTTGCTGCTATCCGGTCTCCAAACAGATTGTAGCCCTCCCATATGACTATGAAACTTTTGAAAACAAAATAGGTGTCAATTACCCAAAATCAAAAGTAGCTGTTTTGAAGTCTCAATTTCACATTTACATGAGCTGCATCTGTCAGCAAGAAGAATACCAAAATTTTGGAGTACCAGGCCTCCCCTACCTACACTTAAAAGGCTTTGCTCGTAAGCAGGAGTGTTAGTTGTGACAAGCTCCCTGGATGCCAAAGCTTTCCCAATCCTATAGAATTTCCAGACTTGATAACTGTCCTGAGATCTAATGTTCCTCCAAATTGTTTATTGTGTTAGATTTAGGCTATCGTAGATCAGAATCTACCATTGGTAAAAGATAAGAATCTACTAATAAAATCTGGACCTCTTCAACTCAGGTTGCAGACCATCACCTTGTCCTAGCATCTTTGTTTTCTGAATTTGGATGCCCCATGAGATACAGAGACAGACACACACACACACAGAGAGAGAGAGAGAGAGAGAGAGAGAGAGAGAGAGTTGAACTTGTAGAAAATGCATCCAGATGCCTCTCACAGTCAGATAAGGCTGTTTTTCTTCACAGGACTGTTGGTTGAGACACTTGTTCAGAGAGCAAGAAGCTCCACCCATCATCCTTCCAACCAATTCTATCGCACTTTCTATTTCATGTCCTTAATTAGCATTGCATCTGCATATCAAGTTGTTTATCCTCTCGCTGCTATCCAGTCTTTTAAGCAGACCGTAGCTCCCCGCAATAACAATGATATATTTGAAAAGAAAACCTGTGTAAATTATCATTGTTCATAAATAGAACCCTTTCGGGATGCAGTTGAGATCCTTGCCAAGAGTATGCATGGTTTCTATTGACTTGAAAAGCTTGCTTTGTATCAACCTCTGACCATTTATCATTAAACACAAAAAACTCAGCAGAGCTATGCACGAATTCCAATCAATGAATTGCGGCCACTACATTTTTTTCTTCATTCGTACACACATCCAAGAGAAAGAAAGAGATGGCTTGGAAAAAAAAAACAAAAGAAACAAAAGCAGAATAGTGAAGGCCAACCCAGAACACAAGACACCAGCGACTTTGGTTCAAGTTCAGCTTTCTTTAGCACCAAGGATGTCAAAAGGCTGATCCCACAAAATCCCAAAATGTACCTCTACAAGATTGCTCTCTTTGATCAGCTTCTCTTGGATGCAGGGTCAGCCATGGATTCCATTCGACATGATGCTTACTTTGATTTCATATAGAATCCAGCTCGGAAGATTTTAAGATTTGAATATTCATCGGATTGGATGGTACTGTCCAGAAACCCTTTTAGGAGGTAGCTTTCGAAGGATGTAAAGAACAAGTGCTGAAGGCAAGATCTCCGTCAACTTATTCACACAAAAAAAAAAACAATTAGGAAAAGAACACAATGCAAACCTAGTATGGCCAAGAGAATACGTACCATATAATATATCAGATTGAGAATTGGGTGATCCAACACATCGAGAGATGCATCAGAATCAAATGCAGACAAAGCAACCTGCAAAGTAGCCAATTTCACAAAATTTAGATGTTTGATTGAATATAAGCTGTTAAGACAAGGAGATGTGTACAGAGTGTCCATATGGAACTCTTAAATAGCCTCTCAAGAGACGAGGAGCTCACCACAAAGCATCTTATCAGAAAGCAGGTGAAGCATATAGCAGTAACAGAGCCAACCTGCTTCAGATATACAAATTTCATCAGCATGCAAAAAGTGCAATAAGTCGTTAACAATCATAAAAAAGAAATAATGGAGTGCTCGTTAGATGAAGACGAGGAATAATAGCATATCCACTACGCACATTGAAATCAAGAGAATAACCAATGACACTTCCATTTGGGTTAACTACCAACCCAGAGTTACAACATCATGTAACACAAGGACAGAAGGCTTGCGGGTAAGAGAACTTTAGGAGTGAGATTAAACAACACAAGGAAAGGATCTGCATAATTTGGTGAGAGAAAAATATGAATGTATACAAGCTGCCAAGATTGGAAGCCTTCAAGCATCGGTTTATGAAGTACATTCCTGACTGGCAAATTTCTGTGCTGCCTATGGAAACAACGCAAAAACTATAGAGCATCTAGTCAATGGTCAGCAGTTAACTTATTTTTCAGCGTGCAAAAGAGGATGCTATCTGAGGAGGATAGAGACACAAAAAGAATGGGCTAGTTGAAGGAGAAAAGGAGTAACTTTACATTTTCTGAAACAACAAAAAATTAATGGCGGCCACACTTAGTAAAAACAAGTTCTAGGTATTTCAGTATCTTCAAGAATACCTAAGGTCTGCTTCAAGAGACTCCAGTATCCAAGTTCTTCATTGAACCGGATTTAGCTTAGCATGAATCAGGGACTTGAATATGGTTCTCCTTCAACTTATGAGATAGTGTTCTGGTTGCCATATCAGGTCTACCAATGGCAACATGTTTGAAGACTCAGGGTAAACAAAAGTTTTGGGGAAGCTACATCAATTAAAATGAAGAAATCCTGTGCAAGTACAGTCCTCAAAATTCAAACAACAAGTTGCTTCACCTAAAAAGACACTTTGTGTTCAGATAGCATAGATGTACACATCAAAATGTGAAGCACATTGGAGTTACCAGTCAACATATTTCATGCTCAGTACATTATCAGCATAATTTGTTCATAAACAGCATTATGGCAGGACCCTTATTTGCCAGGATATAAAAATGTCTGAATCAAGATCATTGTTTATCAAGGAGTCATTATCATGACAAATACTATAAAAAAAAGACATGGACCTCATGAAGCTTCTTCCTTCGACCCTTGGATTCAATAGGAAAGCGCCTCAGCATCATAAATAGTCTGTGTTCAATATAAAGCAGAATACATTCAGTGAATGACTAACAACTGCATAGTACTCACTTTTAGAAGTGCATAATTCTCATTTTGAAATGAAGAACAGAGACCGAGACAAGAATAAAATATTACCTCCCTCCATAAAGCAAGAAACCTAGTGCTGCAACAAAGGATACAACTGGAAAAAAGAAATGCAATATATATCTCAGATATAGAAACAAATAATACCAAAAATCATGTAACAACATTCTGTGAAGCAGCACCAAGAAGCAAGAAAAGCCGACCATTAGAAATGGTCAACATAGTAAGAGAACAGTTAAGAGCATAAAAATCATAGTCACAACACCTCAACATAGACAATGGATTCAATTTTCCAGTATACTGATAAAGTAAAATTCCAAGCTTTAAATCACATTTTTCACAATCCCAAATTTATGTGTGATGCAGAAGAAACAAACCTGCTATGAATATGCTCCCAACTGACTCCACAACAGTATTATCCTTAATCCAGATGTAAATCCAGATGCAGATCTGACAGAAAGATATTACAGTCTAAGAGAATAATCCCAAAGAAGATACATTCTGCAACTTATTTGTACTTGTAATAAAAAAGATTCTAAATGTATAACGAACACAAATTTATGGAGACTTGATGAAAACAAAAAGAAATGATAGAAAAGTAGGCTATTTTGGAAAGGGAAAAAATTGCAACTCCTTTCAACTGTATGAAGAGGGAAACAGTAATAAAAGCATGCTTTTGCTTTATGTACAAACCTGTATAAAATATATTCCACCGTTGATTGACATATAAACAATTCGGAGCTTATCTGTGGGTAAACTTCGTGCCTGTCAGCATATTAGAATTTCAAATTCTTTTCACTTGAATAAAACTAATCTATTGAAATCTATTCAACAGATTGAAAAGGAATTAAACGATGACATTCCATGTCAGGATTCAAGATGTTTTGTCTAACCTGATGATAAATCTCTGCCCAGAACAACACAAGTAGTGTATACGTTGAGAAGAACAAGAGCCCGGGCAAGTCCAACAAAACTAACAGAAACACCTATTTAACATAAGCAGTAACAAGACATTATCTCCCCGACCATGGTATACATTAGAAAAAGAAAGAAAAAGTCTCTAGAACAACTTGAGTCATTAAAATTTTGGGAAGCCTGCTGAATTGAACAACCATACGCTAGAGAACTGTGAATCACAAAGACATGATTATGACAGAGTAGCCACCAGCAGCATGGAGAGAAGCAGCTCTGTCCTCAAGAGGATGTTATTCAGCCAAAGTATGGCACTCACAACACTCACTTAGCATATGGTTTAAAGCCTTACATAGTGGATCACTTCCAGATTCTACATATTGATTTCATCATTCACGAGCTACCTAAGGATGTCATATCAAACCAATGAAAAAGCAAATCTTTTCAAGACTGAAGGGTCAAAACTAAATGAAAGTAGAGAAAATAATTATAAATTTATAATACAAAAAATAATCATAAATTTGTAATACAAAAGAATCATAAATTTATAATACAAACTAGCAGACTAACAACATTTAGAAAGTTTTCCTGCATAGAAGTTACCTTTGGTTTGAACGAGAAGACTTGATTGTGAAATCCAAAGACAACTGCACGGACTACACGAACAGCAAAGACGATAAGAGAAGATGGTCACACAGAAATGCACGACATACAAATTATGATAGATAAGATCACATCAACAACAGGAAAACATCAACTAATTATTTAACTTACGGCCATTTACAATGAAGTTCATAAAATGGAAAACTTTCTGTGTTGTCCATCCATATTCTGGCACCCGCAACTCAATACGAATTAATTGAATCTGTGAGCAACAACAAAAACCAAGAATCAGAACCACAACATGGGAACCATCCTTCCTATCCTTGTTCGAAGGATCCTGGAACAAAACCAACTTGGGCATGCTATGGACCAGCATATTATTGGTGGAAGCTCATGAAAGGGTGATCCCTGCATTTGGTTTGATCTTACAGCAAACAAAACAGCTAAGCTTGAAGAGATGGCTTTGAGGACAACGATCATGTGCGCAATCCACTCCCTCGTAAAAATGGCATCATCATTTACTTTTCTCTTGCATGACCATTTATCAGAATAAAAACAAATATTTAGGTAAACCAGATGTATCTCCCATTTAGTATGATTCCTAACTTGCTTTCTTTAGCGATTAAATTTAATGCTTTGGAATCTTGGACAGCTCTCAGCAAGCAGAAATAGTCCGGTGACATGCTTTTTCCATTATCTAAAAAAAATCACAGTTTAAAAGTGTAAAACTCAAATGTGAAAAATAAAAGGCACAAAAAAATTCTAAAATGAAAAAAACAAAAAAACTGTGAGAAATTTACAAAATAATTAAAAGTACTAACTCTTGAAATGTAACATTTCTTACGGGGAAATGACTTCGGATAAGCCCTTAACGAAGACATTTGCGTACGACAGTATCTATATGTATACGTGATGCTTATTGCTATTTTATGTTCTTACTTCTTACCCATAGTCATTTTGGATGCAAAAATGGGATCAGCCAGCCAGTGCATTCGTTCAAGTTTAAAACTAGTCTTTAGAAAATGATATCAGAGCCATTTGAGTTTACATGCAACAACGCTTATCTCCTACAGAGGCAGTTTGTAACATTCTACAACTGGGAATGACTTGTGATAGCATTTGAAGTAAAAGGTATTCATACTTGAGTCTAATTACTACCTTGTGTTTTGATATCGTAATCCTTTTAGGTGCCATCGAGGCAGATTATAGGGCAGGTCGAGATTTTTTGACCCTGTTCTAGTGCTCGAGTTAGTTTCGATTCAGGTGATGAGGATTTAATCAGCACAATGTCATAAAGAGAACTTTGTTACACGGATGACCTAGTTGGATGTTCGTATACTTAACGGAGGCAATGAGACCTTCTACAAGAACATATGAAGAGATTCTCTTTTTGCCAAGGCAAAAAGAGTTTTCTACTTTAGAATGCTGCGAACTGAAGCAATCGATAAATTTTAAACTAAGAATGAGACTCAGCATCCCTCGTGAAACCAAATCAACCAATTATTTGACCTGATTCAGTGTGTGAATTGGTAAAGGGCACTCAAATCTCTTACAAGTTAGAGAAAATGGTTGTTCTACACTCTAGTGCCAACTGCGAGTAAGTTTTCTCTTCTCCAGGAATTAAGGTTTTCCTTCTTCAGGAATCGACTCTCGATCTCAGACACGAGACAGTCAAGCCCCTTTGACCTCCACGAAATTGCTTCCACTTTCTTCTTTCCCCACACACATTTCGAGAAAATTTTACGTTAAATCTACACTAGATACCCAAATTTCCAAAAGTTCGAAATCAAATTTTCTTTATCTTTTTCCTTTATCCAGCCCAAGATGTCCATGAATTGATACTTCTAAGGTCTCCAAGAATTGGAAGAGGAAAAATCAACCAAATAAATCGGTGCATTGACGGAATCCAGCTCGGGATTCAAAGCAACAAGATCAACCGAGCTAAACGAGCTAGCGACAGTGCGTTTGGGAGAGAGCGCGAGAGAGAAATAGAGAGAGAGAGATCCGACCAGGGCAACGGAGGAGACGAGGGCGTAGGCGGCGCACAGGAAATAGAAGATCCCGTCCTGCCACCTCGTCGATTCATTGATCTCCGTCCACCAGTCAGCCGCTGCCACGAGCTCCTCCGCCACCCACCAGCTGGAGAGCTCCGTGCGGTTCATGAGGCCTCGGGCGACGGACATGAGGCAGACGCAGAACCCACCGGCGCCACCAAAAACAGCCGCTCAAAGAAGGGCCAAGGAAATAGAAAGGCGACCGCCGTCCAACCGTCCGGGCAATTATTTTTCTTCCTCCCTCAAATCTTCTCGCTCTTTCCCCTCCCTCTCTCCTCCCACCTTACAGTCTAACACATCCACTCCCCCTCTTTCTCTCTCCACCTACGCTTCCAACTGGAAAGGAGCGTCGCCCGAGACCTTCTTCTCGACTCTCTCTGTATCGGACGGCAGCAGAACGAGAGTGAGATTGACAGAGAGAGCAGATCTCTCTCTCTCTCTCACCCGAACCTCGTGAACTCCCCGCTTTACGAGGGTACAACGGTCAAATCGCTCATCGTCCAGCAAACCCATAAAAGTAGGAAGATGACTAAAATGCCGTGCGGCTAAAAATTCACCGCGATCTGCATAAACCCTGGATCCTCGAATATGGATTTGATTCTTAATCCACATGATAGAGAATAAAAAAACCAATTGCTCTTATTTTTTGCAAGAACTTCACTTTATGAATCTAATTCAAATTTGAAATGAAAAGGTTTGTATTGTATGTGAATCTGAATTTTAAATTCAAATTCGAATGTGATCTGATTCCGATTTTCAAATGAACAATTAAATCAGAATTAAAGTATTATATAATTTTCAAAATGTATGAATGTTGGATATAGGATGTCTATATTTAAAAGTAAAACTCCTGATTTCATGTTTAACATGAATTCGAATTCAATCAGATATTTATTTAAAACAGAAGTAGAATCTCTGATCTACTGTTGTTTATTAAATCCAAATACAACCCGATTTCTTATTTGAATTTTAACTTTTTCTCTATGTCCAACCTTTCTAAAACAATTCAGGTCAAATATTTAATTCGAATTCAAACTATTGACATCTAAATTCGATTTAAAAAAAAAAAAAGCTCTAAATTTTCAAATTCACATCCTACAAAATCCAAACTTTGATCTAGCATCTAATGAAAATCATAAAAGCAAAACCAAGATTTACGTTTTAGCATAGTCTCTAAAAGTATGAACATATATTAACAGTTCAAATCAAGGAATCAAGAAGCCGTTTAAGGAAGAAATACATGAACAGCCAAAATATGTAAAGATTACGAGTAAAAAACTAAAGAATGCGTTGGAAAACGAAGCATAAAATATATCAAACCAAAAAACCGACCCATACACGTTGCTTTGCAGGGACAGCGTGTACATGCAGGGACGAAAATGTAATTTCGCTGCAGAATAACCACTAAAAGACAATTAAAGAGGATATCGTGGGAGAATATGCTGTAAGGACCGAAAGGCGCTTCATAAATTGGAGAAAAAAAGGGCACATCAAATTTTTTGGCTAAGATCAAGTGTCACATTCAAGATATTTTTTTTAAAATAATTCCAAAAAAATATAAATTGATAGCTAATAAATAATGTATTATATTATGTTCTAAGATTAATGTAAATAAGTTATGAATGTGCCTGCTTTGCAATTAAATTAAAGCGTAAAAGCTTGGGTTTTTTTTTTTTTTTCTGCTGAGTTATGTTGGGTGAAGGGTATATTTTTTTCTTTTTTCAATTTTTTACAATCGAGCCGGGGTGGGCCTAAGCTATAGTCACTAGCTACGACCTGGCCTGAGCATGGCTTTGGATTGGCTCGAGGTCAGTCGAGCCGGTTTTGATACCCTGCTCTATTCGAGAGACTTCTTCATTTGCTTAGGTGTAAAACTGCCTCGTAGTCTAAGACTTGTCGTTTGGGGGAGGAAATGACAAGATAGGTCCACTCGGCCTTTGACGACCCTAAACATAGCGTCTTCAGAAATCGAATAGGAGACACTCACAATGCGGCAACATGCATGCCCAGTTACGCTACACGTCATCAAAACCGAATCTTACTTGGGTAGGCGCAGTAAGGGTTCAGTTTAAATGCCTCAAACGTGGAACCAAGTGCACCACATGCAGCTTGTTAGGTGCCATTTCTGTTAAATGTTGATCCTTAGTTTGTGCACGTCAATATCTCCCAACTCTTACTATTTTTCGCCGACTTAAGGTTTTATATATGTGCATACATATATATCAATGTTGAAGATAGCGAAGATTTTTCTCCACATGGCAGCGGATACTTTGACTGGTAGTTGTTTACAACAAACAGGAAATGCCAAAATCATTTCCTGCAACTTATGTAAGAGCTTCTCTCAGTTTGATGTGAAAACTTTTTGCTTGTTCCCGATGCAATCAAATCGAAGATCCAGTTGGCTCTAGTGAGAAAGATTTTCTCAAGAATTGTGTGGAAAGTTTAGACAAGCCCTGTATAATTTCTTTGTTTGATCACAAAAACCACCATGTAAGGCCTTGTTTGAATATATATATATATTACAAAAAGTCATGGATGAGGAAGCGCATGTAAAATGTGCTATGTTGTATTTGTTTATGGGAAACTTTTACTATGCAATTACATTTACACGCAAACAAAACGAGCCTCATATTTTTTTGAATTTCCTGATATATTCTAAACGATTGCTTATAAATATCAAGGCGGGTGTGAAATTTAAAGTCGGAAAGTGACTCCAATCGTGACTTAGTATGGTTAATGATCAAAATATCTTTGATTAATAAAAAACAATTTTTTTTTAAAATAAAAAAATGAAAAAAAAGTGAAAAGATTGACAAGGACATTTGTTTTTAGTTAATTACGAAAATGCAATCGCCCTTTTTTGGCCAGGAACTCGCTCACCCTTGATTGAAGATTTTCTTTGGGAAATTTATTGGGCCGGCCGGTGATTTTTTTTTTTTTTTTTTTTTGAGGTTGAGCCCAAACTTGATTTTGGTTGAGTATCGGGTACCCATCGAGTACTCGACCCAACACCGAGCATTACGTGTAATAGTCGACTTCTCAAGTGATCCATGAACTAATTCCGTATATATCTTGTTGCACTGATTGCTTCAATGAATTTAAGTGAAGGAACTTAAGCTTCGTTCCCTTTTGGATCTATTTAATGAATTTAAACTTGGTTGACCTCACCAGCAAAGCAAAGCGAGTCGTTTAGAACACATGATGCAACTTCTTTACAAAATCATGAGAAGGAGGGAAATTTATGACGCGATCCATGCATGAAAGAAACGTGTTCTCTTTTTCACTTTTAGAACGGCTACCAACCAGTTTACAAAACTTAGATATGTTGTAAACTTGGCTTGAACTTAGTGATTTTTTTGTTATGTTTCAACTTGCATATATTTCTTTTAACAAAAAAGTAGACTCTTGAATTTGTCTTTTTGCAAGACATGTATGTGCTCCTCCTCCTTATGGCCATGAATTTTTTAATGTTGAGAAATTTGTTTAATTATCTGAAAAAAAAAACTTAGAGATATATGTGTTTCTTAAAATTTCTTGCAACTTTGATTAGACTCCTCTTAAAATTTCTTTTAGAAGCACACTTTGATATGTAGGCTGGCCTGTTTTATTTTCCTTGATATTGTTTCATGGCGATGTCTAATAAACAATTGAAGGGGAGTGAGAGGATTACTACCCACCACCTAAAAAAGAGTCAAAATCCCAGAGATATTATAAGGATAACATATAGTCAACTTGATATCATGCATGCCCACTCTCATAAAACAAGTGACGTCCAACCAGAATTGAATTGATGACAAGCCTTCCAACTACCTACGTTATGCCCAACAAAACTATGGACGACTAATCAAACACATGACCAATAACTCAGAGACTATGATTGACAAACTCGTCGGATTGACTCGAGAATTGTCCGAATAAACTCGGGCCAATAAATCTAGCCACAAGTCAAGACTTGGCCAGACTCAACCCAATTCGACTAGACTCGCCCGATTCAACTGTAGTAATTTATATTATGTTTATGAGTCAACTAGCCGAGTCGATGGTGTGGGTTTGCCAACCATGGATTGAACCTCCAAAACAGTCTGGCCTAAGCCTAGGCACCGGGCCGGGCTGCCATCGAGTACTGGTATCCGGCATGACCCGGCCCGTGGCCCGACTCGGGTTCTAGTAAACGTGACCCGGCCTGCGGCCCGACTCGGGTTCTAGTAAACGTGACCCGGCCCGCCGAGCTTAATAAATAAGCGGTTCGATAACGTTATATTTATAATGTTTTATTATCATTAATAATTTTTATATATTATTTTATATTACAAAATATATATATTTTTACTGTAATCGAGCCCGGTCGAGTCTATTCTGGCCCCAAAGGTTCATGAACCACGTGGTGGGTAGAACGCACGCCACCAACCACTAGAATCAAGTCCGGGTCATGAACTAAGAATCCTGACCCGTTTCATCCCAGGAGATTTTGTTTCATTTCCGGCAAATAATGCCATTTCTGTGTCACTTGCTGAGAAAATATTTTCTCCCAAACCAGAGGGAAGCGATCGCGATAGAGAGCGGGAGAGAGGAGAGAGAGTGAGAAGCCCTAATCCCACAAAGTCTGCGCAGGGAGCGGGAGAAGTGGTGGTGGTGCTAGAGAAGATCGTCGAGAATGGAAGTCTCAGTAGCGCGTGAAGCTCGTCTTATAGAGGATTCGTTCGTCGACCTCCCTGACACCGACTCCCCTTCCAAATTTGCTGTTGCCATGGCGAAGCCTTCTTCCAAGGAAAACGACGCCGCCGGAGATGACGAAGATGATGACAATTACGTTGAATACGTCCCCGTCAAGAAGCGCCGGATGCTCGAGGCCCAGATGATCCTCCGCCGCAAGGGCGGCAGGTCGGCGTCCGAGGCCGTTGCCGACGACCCCGACCAATCGAAGCCCGCCGAGTCGAAGCCCAGCCTCCTCGTCAAAGCCTCCCAGCTCAAGAAGACGTTGCCGGAGATTAGCCCCACCGAGCAACTCGTCCAGCAGGAGAAGGAGATGATCGAGAAGCTGTCCGATCGGAAGACCCTCATGTCAGTGCGCGAGATTGCAAAGGGGATTCAGTACACGGAGCCGATGAAGACCGGGTGGAAGGCGCCTCTTGCTATCCGCCGGATGTCGGAGAAGGAGCAGGATGCGATCCGGAAGCAGTGGCACATACTGGTGGAGGGTGAAGATATCCCCCCGCCGGTGAAGAACTTCAAGGATATGCGTCTTCCGGACCCGATTCTGAAGAAGCTTAAGGCCAAAGGGATCGTGCAGCCGACGCCGATTCAAGTACAGGGCCTCCCCGTGATACTGTCGGGGCGGGACATGATTGGGATTGCTTTCACGGGGTCGGGAAAGACTCTGGTGTTTGTCATCCCGCTGATCATGGCGGCATTGCAGGAGGAGGTGATGATGCCCATTGTGGCAGGAGAAGGACCTTTTGGATTGATAGTATGCCCATCGAGGGAGTTGGCAAGGCAGACGTATGAGGTCGTCGAGGAGTTCCTCGTCCCGCTCAGGGAGAGTGGGTACCCGGATTTGCGGCCGCTGCTGTGTATTGGAGGGGTTGATATGCGCTCTCAGTTGGAGGTCGTTAAGAGAGGGGTCCACATCGTAGTGGCGACTCCAGGGAGGTTGAAGGATATGTTGGCTAAGAAGAAGATGAATCTTGACAATTGCAGGTTGGTTCTTTGGTTCACTTGTTCATGTAGTTGTTTTGGTGCTAATCTGAACGATAACAATACACAATTTTTTGGTGTTTTACTCCTCGTATATCTCTGCCTTCATGTACATGTGTAGCTATTGCTGCTGCTGTTGTTGTTATTGTGTGTGTATTATACTTCTGCATTGTTGTGAATTCTGCTTCTAGTTGATGGCGTCGTACAGGGTAGGAGTCACTTGAATTTGTTATGGATGAGGAAATATTCTTAAGCACCATTCTTTCAGAGATGTTTTTTTAGCAATTGGAATTTGTTAGTTTAAACTTGAGTTTTTGGCATCGCATTTCCACTAAGTGAAGTTTGACACAATTTGGATTGACGAGTGGCCGTATTGCCCAACCATAGTAGCATAGTTTTCTGAATTGGTCGTTGTACATCCGTCAATGTTAACAGGTGTGCTTTAGCATTTTTCCACGAAATCAAGGATCCTTCTTGTTGAGTTCTCTAATGATAGCTACTACAGTTGCATCTCTCTACTTGTTAGTTTCGTTGGCATTTTGTTTTCCCTAGTCTTGGTTTCAAAGATGATGGCTAACTCCAGTTTATAACCTAAGCCGTTGTTGTGGTTTCCAAAGCTGAACATCTATGTTTTCCAGGTACTTGACATTGGATGAGGCAGATAGGTTGGTGGATTTAGGCTTTGAGGATGACATTCGGGAAGTTTTTGACCATTTTAAAGCACAGCGCCAGACACTTCTCTTCTCTGCTACTATGCCCAAAAAGATCCAGAATTTTGCAAGAAGTGCTCTTGTAAAACCTGTGATTGTGAATGTAGGAAGAGCTGGTGCTGCTAATTTAGATGTTATACAAGAAGTCGAGTATGTCAAGCAGGAAGCGAAGATTGTATACCTCCTTGAGTGCCTGCAGAAGACGCCCCCTCCTGTCCTGATATTTTGTGAGAACAAGGCTGATGTGGATGACATTCACGAATATCTTCTCTTGAAAGGAGTTGAAGCTGTGGCCATCCATGGTGGGAAAGATCAAGTAGAGAGAGAAGATGCTATCTCTTCCTTTAAATCTGGAAAGAAGGATGTTTTGGTGGCAACTGATGTTGCGTCAAAAGGTCTGGACTTTCCTGATATTCAGCATGTCATCAACTATGACATGCCTGCAGAGATTGAGAACTATGTGCATAGGATTGGACGTACTGGAAGGTGTGGGAAAACTGGTATAGCAACGACTTTTATAAATAAAAACCAAAGTGAGACCACGCTCCTTGATTTGAAGCACCTATTGCAAGAAGCAAAACAGAGGATTCCTCCAGTGCTGGCTGAACTGAACGATCCAATGGAGGATGTGGATGCCATTGTCAATGCAAGTGGAGTAAAAGGTTGTGCATATTGTGGTGGACTTGGTCATCGTATCCGTGATTGCCCCAAGCTGGAGCACCAGAAGAGCATGGCAGTTGCTGGATCAAGAAGGGACTATTTTGGCTCTAGGGGTTATGGTGGGGAAATATGATTTTCAGCCAACATCGTTTGCCTTCCTCTTATGGTGTCTGCAGCCTGTAGGACCGGGGCAAAGCTCTCTGCCGTTGATCACAGAATGGTCATGGCTTGACCATCACAAAAGATCAGACTGGTTCCCCATGTGCTGCTTCTGGTAGTGTGACAATTATGAGGAGTCTGGTACTGGATAATGTTTTAAGATATTGCAATGAATCAGAAGCACTCGACTATTGACACGTTCCAAATGTTCTGTCTTGAACATGGCAATTCGGTGGTAGTAACATCAACAATTGCAGTCGTGATGATCTTAAAATGCCCATGCATTCTCTGTGTGTTCTGAGCGAGGCAAGATAAATCGTTGCTGGGTATTTCACCCGCGTCCTGATGGCTACTTGTGTCTTCTTAGATGGGTAGTTCAGCATCTGTGATGTCTTTCACGTTTCTGTTCTTCCCAAACCTGATGAATCATGAAGTGATGATGAACCTGAATCCCCAAAAGGGTCTCCTTGATGATGTATGATAAACAATGCTAAGTGATAGTCATGGAATATGAGGAATCGATTATTTTGTAAATGGCACCCCATCAACCATTTTCGTGTGTGCATGGCATGAAAGCTGAATATTTTTGTATCCTGAAACTTCCAGCCTGATGCATAATGAATTCATTTGCGCGACATTCCATTTTTGCGACCTATTATTTGACTATCATGAAATTTTGCTTCTGTTTTGCAAAATTTATGGCAGCATAGTATGTACAGATCGTTATCTTAGGAGACAGCCATCTCAGGTCATCTGAGGAAAAACATTCCGATTTTTTGGCGGACCATGGAAAACTTGCCTAATGTTTGGGTTATTTGATAAGAAGGTTGGAGTCGCATACTAGACAAATTTACTGGAAGTGGGTGAGGGGTTTTTGTGATTATATTCTGCTAGAGAGGCGTAACCTAACTGGTGGGCTGGTGAAAGCCTAATAGTTTGATTCCTGTGGAGTGCTACTCCTTTGGATAGGAAATGGTGGTAGGCGTTATTTGTTTTTTTACCCAAAGTCTCAAAGCAGTCTTCGACGTGGGAAAAGAAGAAGATTCAGCCTCTTTGGGTATACATCCTTGTAACGACATTCATATCATTCAAACTGGAACAACATTTACTTCTTCGGCAGGTTGGACCTCTCTATTTGAACACAAGGCTCCTTGATCACGATTATTGAACCCAGAAATGATTTGCAGGCATCGATCACATGTCTTTCTTATACTGCTAAATAAATTATTGTATTGGTTATGCGTTCATCATACATCTTTCTTTCTTTTAATCAATAATCATGTGTAAGACGTCGTCCAGAATAGGGTTTCCTGGCAAGAGAGGTCAGTGCCGCAAAAAATACACCGGTAACAGGTTATGACGATACACCTGTCGCTTCCTCTGGTATCAGAAAAAGGAACGTTATGGGGATAAAACTGCAGATAAGCCTGACGATATTTGCAAGTAGAAGGTTGTCAAAAACTTCCGTTTGAATGTGCAAAGCCGAAGCCAAGCCAGCGCCTAGGAGCGAACTCAGTGTAGAGCCAAGGTTGTTTATGGACATGAACATAGCAAAAAGTGTGCCTTCAATTCCTGGAGGGCATAGGCGGCCGGAAATGATCAGAAATGGCATCAACCTGTAGCATTACAAAAGGCACAAACAAAAGCTGTTCAATAGAAATTATCTGAAAAAAATAATTTCCAATGCATTTACAGAAATCTCGCAAAAAAGCTTCAATTATTTTTCTCAAAAGTCAAGGCCTGTGCATTTTTAGCATTTTTTTGTGTTTCCAGTAATTCATTATCCTCTGCAGCCTACACTCGGTATCCACCAGTGCATTGAGCGGACATAGAAAGAAAAACAAAGTAGTTCAGATGATATCAGCATCAGTCAGGGGGACGTTCATTTCAAAGGTGTAGAGCATTGGATTAAAAATGTAAAAAACGATGATAAAAAACGATGAACAAACTCAAAGGGATGTCAGTCAACGGAAAACATATCAAACATCAGTGAACGAGAATCATACTTCAGCTGATGGACAGCATCTGCAAGAGCAGATACACCAAGCACCATCGCCTTGTCAGATACGCCGACGAGAACATTTAGTCTGGATACCAAAGCAATATCAAAGAGAATAAGGCAGGCCAGTCCAACTTGAGCCCACCTGCAAAATCATAAACAAACTAGTGAAAAGCAATATAAGAACAATGAACATGGTAGGCCGTTCCTGCAACTTTAAACCAAACCAGACTTTAATCAGGGGACAGCAAAGATCATACTTAAACCAAACTGAAATCATAAAACTTGCATTGGTAGGAAGAAAATAACCAAACTTACTTCTTTGTGCCCATAAAAAACCCTTGGACCACAAATACAGCTAAAGATTGCTCGTCGAGCTAGATGCTTCTATCAAGACTAATTTATGAACTGGATTTAGATTACTTCATAACTACAGCCTAACAAAACTATGGGAGAATTCCTTCAAAGCACAATAATGGCCATTTGATTTTACTTGAGCAGGACAGTATGATACTCATTATGCTGCACGCGTCCATTCTTGCCTTTCTGAAGGTACAACCATGACCAATCATATTAACATCAGTTTCACTTTTTCTTTTAGGTTGCAGGCATAGAGAAAGATAACAAGTACCAAATTATCTTGCAACTTACATTACAAGAGGAAAATGTTTTTTTTTATAAAAATTGTAGCACAAATTTCCTTAACATGTACTCGAAGCTTTCTGTGTGCAGAAAATGAAAATTGCCTAGTAAAATACATTATAGGGACTTGTTCCACCATCAAAATTTCTTTTCCACCTTAAACAACAAGCAGCTCTACATGGCACTTAAGTTTTGTTGTACAATAGCTTTTTAAACTTCCAGGATAATAGATAAAATAAATGTGGATATAAATATATTATTTTTCATAATATTTGCATAGCTATTCACACAATTTTTGATGAACACGTCTTATAGTACATTAATCACAGTTTTTCTGGAGATCCTTAGTGCTATCAAATTTTGAACACACTCGTAGCCACTAAATTAATGATCAAAATGGAATTTTTTCTCCATGAAAAATAATGTTTTTGTAACTTCTGTCATGTTCGTTGTATACATTTTTTAGTTTGCAGTTTGATTCATAGGTTTTACCACCCACTTTCTTTTCCTCCATTATTGGTGCAACATCTAGGTGACGTAAATGAAATGTGTTTAATGTTGATACCATTAGCAAAAATTGTCTTATCATCTACTGGGTCAATTCAAGAATTTCAATAATTTTGGATAAAATAAGAGAGTTGCTATAATGCTTACATAAGAATCCTCCTTAGTTTAATATGCTTCAGAAAACGACTATAGATGATTGATCCAAGCATTAGGCCACACCATCCAACAACACGTGCTGTCCCCACAAATGATGAATCCATATGCAAGAATTCTGTCTGGTAATAGAACATAGAAATTGAAATGTTTGGAACAGTAACATGTGCAATGAAGAACCATGTCATAGGCCTGGCAAACCACAAGATCATTAGTAGCAGTCAGCAAAAGAAAGATCTTCCAGAAAAACAAATTCTTGACTGTGTTGTTACCTTAAGATTATTGGTTGCCTAAATGCCTCGGACAAACTACAGACACCCCGACGCAAGGACAACAGCCATTTCATTGCTAGAGGCTTCTTATGGCGCTTCACAATCTCAGATGGCATACAGATGTTCCTAACTGCCTGGGACAAACCATAGACACCTGTACGCAAGGACAACAGCCGTTTCAATGCTAGAGGCTTCTTCTGATGGCATTTTGCAATCTCAGATGACATATAGATGTTCTTAACTGCCTGACACAGACCATAGACACCTGTAAGCAAGGACAACAGCCATTTCATTTCTAGAGGGTTCTTCTGATGGCACTTCGCAATCTCAGATGACATATAGATGTTCCTAACTGCGTGAAACAAACCATAGACACCTGTACGCAAGGACAACAGCCATTTCATTGCTAGAGGCTTCTTCTGATTGCACTTCACAATCTCAGATGGCATAGGGATGTTCCTAACTGCCCGAGACAAATTATAGACACTACCTGTAAGCAAGGACAAAAGCCATTTCATTACTAGAGGCTTCTTCTTATGGCACTTCACAATCTCAGATGGCATAGAGATGTTCCTCAATTCCCCAACTTCTTTGGTTTTCTTTCTTCTTCTCATAGTGCCAAAATCATCAGTTTCCACCACAGGAGCATTCACATTGGAGACTCTCTCTCTCTGAACTAGATCAGCAGCTAATTCTTCAGAAACTCCTGATAACTTTCCATTCTGGATATTAGTTTGGGCATAGTCAATCATCGGACTCTCTTTGTCTGGAGCATATTCCATTGACAAATTCGTTTTTGTCATTGCAGGATTATAAGAGTCAAGTGAAGCATCTGCTGTATTTTCGCCAACAGTGGTGCTGCTAAACGAAGCCTCCTTAACAAAAGCACATGAAAGAAGCTGGATGGAATTTAATGCAGAGAATATTATATAATTTCTGTGAATTTTCATGTTAGTTAACGAATATCCGCCCAACAAACTCCCACTTATTCCACCCAATGCCATTGTTGACCAGGATATTAATTGAAGATCCCCAGCATAAGCAGCCCTGACAAAAACAAAAAGATCATTTATCAGCTTAAAGGAACTTCATTTGATAGAGGATTAGGACCAGTATAAAACAGCTAGCATACATACCGCTCGAATCTCACTGCCTCAGCAATCATTGCATCTACTACAACATCAGCCATAGCAGAGCCTATGTTTTGTATTGTTAAGAATATGGTGAGGGATATAGATGAACTCCTCAATGATTCTGAAAGACCAAGAATAAGCCATGGAACAAGAGATAGAAGAGTTGCCAAGTTTAAGTAAGGAAGTCGTTTCCTTCCATGGATAGGGATGCAATCTGACAAGATTCTGCACATTGACAGAAGGAAGACCCAGTTAATGCATTGAAAAGCCACCTATCACTATCAGCAAGGAATATGAAGTAGTTGAGTCTGATAGGCAGCAAGCAGAACCTACCCATATAATGGTTTTATGCTCCATGGTGATTGTGCAATTGAGACAAGAAATTGTGAGGTGGAAGGTGACAACTTAAGCATGTCTTTCAGCTGGAAAGAAACTGCCATCCAGACAAAAGATCTAAAGCCCTGAAAGCAAACAGTTAAATGTTTGACTAAGTAGTTGCAGATGTTATAGTGTCAAAAGAAGCCACCTAAAGTGCATGATATATCCATGGATGATTGTTTTTAACCTCATCCATTCAACATCCTCTAAGAGTTGATCTCAATGGAATGAAATGACAATATGGAGTCTCCCCCCCAACCCCCCCCTCCCCTCTCTCTCTCTCCCTAAGACTCTAACTCACCTCACACACACACACGCACACGCACATACAGAGTGCTAGACAGACAACAGAAAGGTCATGTTTGTTTACACAGATCCGACATCTGCAGTGATCATTTAGTTGTCTGAGTTTTCAAAGAAGCATAGTGGATCTCAGATCCACTCTGCTGCTTGCTGATAAATCCACTGTTTGTTTAAACTTTAAACAGTGATTTCACGCAGCACTGATCTGAGATCATGCCCTAAAAGTACTATTTGCTAAAGAGAAAAAGAGTAACGAAAACAGACCTCCTTTAACTGCGTATACTCCAACATAACATACCAACGTCCCTCTTTCATTAACTAAAATGTCGTAAACATCTTTTTGTCTTATCAAGCAACAGCCACAGTTACAATTACTGTTGAAATGCTCCTGTTAACATTTTGGCATGTTTTCTGAATCGTCAGGTTTCACCAAATAAATTCACTATGTTAGACTGTCTTAAAAGTCATAACATGGTTGAGAGATGAAGTTTCCCTCTCCAAAAGTCACCGTTGAAATGCTACTGTTAACATTACTTTATCTGCTTACTGAAAACGAACATTACATTCCTAACAGTAGAAACATTAGTCCTCCATGTCTCCAGTTTTTCAGCATAACCATAGGCCAAAGTTTTTAGCGGCTCCTTGCAAAGATATTACAAGAAACCCATTAAATTGCATGAGAATATAACTAACAGGAGTTTAATTGTTTCTTGAGCTTATATTCATTGGCGACAAACATTCCAAATGGTTTTGACGGTCTACATCAAGAAAACAGACTGCAGCAAGTAAGAAGTACAAAGTGCATAGGAAAAGGGAAAATACGAAACTATGAGAGCTCGGAAGAAAAGACAGAAAATAAAGAGCAAATAGCAGCCTTAAAATTTTAACTTCCAGAACTGACAAAGAAAAATCATAAGATCAATTGCTTCCCCACCAGGCACCGGCAAAACAAACGTTTTGGTAGCACCGATAATTGCATACATTTTCAATAAAGGAAAGTGATTTAGACGAGAGCCTCGTTGAACCAAGAAAGAGAAAAGTCCACCTGGATGAAGTAGATGAAGACGATGAGCCATAGAAACGGAAACCCGAAGTTGGTGCGCATCTGTCTGAGCCATGAAACCATGGCTTCCCACCAAAGACTGCCACTTTCTTAGACACGAAGGAATCGAACCAAGAAGGGGAACGGCCCCCTTGATGCGATCAGGGGAAGATAATTGTTTCCTACAATGAATCACCCATACTTACGAGGACGCAAAGACCGCACGCTTTCCCTTTATATAACTTCCGCATGACTATGAGCATTTGGGCAGAGTGGCATCGAAACGTCAAGACCAAGGCCAGGGAGTCGCAACATCGCTGACTTTTCCATAGTCCTCTCTACTACCATTTCTCAAGAGCAGAAACGACATAGGGGCAAAAAGAGTACAACGATTCTGTTATGGTACAAGTTCAGAAAGATTGCAAGATTGGTCTGTTTTGGCTGTTCAGAAATGATGGACTTGCAGGACAGGGATCCAGTCTTCGAGGAAGTCAGCCTACTCGATAAAACACTGTCGTCTGTGATTGTAAAAAGCCAACAGAACTACTCACACACAATTGACCAACGGCTATTGTCCAGAACTTATTGTTCTTGGGCGTTTTCAAGATTCCAAATCTGATGGAAAGAAGGCCATTCATGGCTGAATTGCTGTTCTCGGTGTCGGAAAATTGAGCTCGCAGCGGATTGGTGTTAACAGATGCCCATCTCCATCATGAAGGCGAGGTGGGTAGGGCGCACAGGTTGGATCTGGATCTGGATCAGGTTAGACTTGTAAGAAGGACAGGGCATTCATATCGAACTATAGAGAGAGTGAGAGAGAAGCTAACATTAAAGTGCAATCGGTTTTCCAAGACATGTTATTAATGTCATTAAAATGAGGAAGAGAGAGAGATGTATACATGGTTGGTGTTTATATTGTCATAACACACCTTATTTTAAGTTTTGGAAAGCTGGGTTCTGTTTTTGGTAACGTCGACTACCGTTAAAAACTAAGAACCATATATTTAATACAGGAGCTTTTACTCATTACAGACAAGATTATGAAACATTAAAATATTATAAGAACTTTGTCTGATCTAAACTGTTATAAGTTATTACGTTCAGAATTCAAGACTGACCGGATAGCTAGCCTCAGTTGGGCTGCAGTCGTGTGGTCAAACTCGATCCTATTGAATCATAGGGCAAGCACGGGCCAAGTTAAGGTGAACTGTTCTTTCCTGTGAAATCAGACTCGAATCGGGTTATGAATACTTTTTATATGTGGGCACATGAAATATGAGTAAATGGGTTGTTCCAAGGGACTTAACATAACTGGTCATTGCAGTTTAGTCCTACGTTACATCTGCAACGAAATAGTTGTGGCTCCGCCCCTGGCAGGAGGCCTCCAACCTCTGGCAAGAAGTATATGTACAACGCAAAGGAACTAGATACAAAAAATAACCTTGTACAGAGAAACAAGGCAAAGGCAAAGAGAGGCCGGCATGCGGGGAACAGAAGCCAAAATTCTAGATCAAAGCCAAATCCTTCAATCAACTGTGCTGGATATGCAAACCAGACTCCTGACTGAGCCATCCCCCAAGACTGACCTTATCCTTCCCCGATCTATGAAGGGCAGCAATAAATCCTTTCACACAGCACTTCCAAATATCATCAGCTACTTGCTTAACAGGTCTGAACACCTCATGCATTCTTTCATTTCTAACACACCATAATCTCCATATAATGGTATGGATGCAAATCCGCCAACAGCGTGTAAGCCACCCAACCTTGAAGTTGTGCACATACCACCTTCTGAGAGCTAGATGTGTCGGGCCAAACATCCTCCACTTGAAGTGAAACTTGAAGAGCACATGATTTCACACAAACTCAGAAAACTTGCACGAGAAGAGAAGATGGTCTTGAGACTCTTCCTGCTTGTAACATAGCACGCAACGATTCACAAGGTGGAGCACCTACGCTGGATTCTGTTTGAGAAAGAGAGCATGTAGGTAAAGCCCTTAAATACCATTTTGGTGTGTGTTTGGGTGACAGTCAAAACTGGATTTGTGAAAAACACGTTCTTCACGAAAAAAGTCGTTTTCAAAAGGGTGTGACTATGAAGAATGTAGTCTCCCGTAATCTTTTTCAGAAAGCTTCTTTTAGTCTTGTCATCCCAACACACAAATCAAACTGCAAAAATTGGTCTGGTTTTCACAAAACAACACTTTTCAATGGTGTCATGGAAACACTCTTTAAAGTTTTTAACTACACGGACCTTGCATTTTCATTCCAAGATTTTTTGAAGAGTTGTCCATTGACTGCTGTCATAAGTTTCATTGCAACAAATGCAAAATTAATGTTTTTTCTGTTGGTGAGCAGGTATTTCATCCTACCACCCAATAAGAGGGCCAAAACCTCCACCCTTCCCCTCACTCTCCTAGGTTTCAGGTCTGCTTTGAGAATTGTGAGAGTCCATGTTGGTTTTGAAGTCCACAATTATGCGGTGGTTCCATGAATTATCATTAGGATTTCCTCGGAAAGGGACCTGGAGAGAGTTTTGAGAAATGTGCATGATTCGCAAGTGCCAACTGAGTTTTTTGGATATAGTTCTTATCTTAAAAAATAAAATTGGTGAAGTTGGTGATATTGATAAAGTCGGATTGAGTTTTACTGATAAAGGAAACTCCCACTTGCTCATAGCGTTTTTCCTGAAGAAATCCAATGTGCAGTCTTACCCCCAGATGACCAACATCAAGATTCTTCCAACAGTCCTGGAATGAACTTTTGGATCGCCGGTCATGTTTTCTTTAAATGCTTCTTTGCTACATCTGCTCGCAGGCACGTTGTTAATAAGTTCAATAAGGTCGGATAACCTTGCACATCTTTCACTCGAGAATTCTTGTTGTAGATGCATAAACAATTTATCTTTTAACAGCGTTGGAAAACGACCTTTATGTAGTCATTTGGCAGCAATGGGTCTCTTGCAGCAGGATCTATCATGAAGCCAATCTCTTAAAGAGCGCTCAATTGCATACGCCTATTTGGGGCAAATATAAAGACGTTCAATTGGTCCAAACGTGAGTAGAAGTTGATCCACAACTTGAATGGAGACTGGGATCATATGTCAAGATCAAATTGCCATCGGTGAGCATTGGTTGTTGATTCACAATTAATGGGGGAGCAAAACACTGGCACACACTGTGATCCAATTTTAAGTCGTTCACCAATATGCGATAAACTAAATTATGTGAGACCAACATGTAAAGAAACTGATTTAATTGCTCTGTCTCCACTAAGCCAACCCCGTTGGAGCAGGTGGTGAAGTGGTTGATTATGGCTTTGCTAAAGGTGGATGACGAATGTGTACACCCAGTGGCAGATAAAGCCCTTGGTTGAAGATTGTGGCCAAGGAAGAAAGCCTCTGCACCCTCCCAAGCGATTAATTTTAGGTTCTCCAATGACTTTGTGGCAGTTGCAGTCGGTTGCCAACCTTTGCCGGATTAGGGGATAGTGATCAACTGAAAAGACAGTACGCCTCGAGATTGAGATATTTTAACTTCTTGTAGTGTGACAAAGTGATTGAATGTACATGCGTTCCTTTGTACATATCTCCCTGTGCCTGTACATTCTTCTTTAGCTATATATAGCTTTGGTACATATTCATCAATAATGAAGGGTTAATCCCCATCAATAATGTGCATGTGTGAGAGAGAGGGAGAGAGAAAGAGAAAAAAAGAGAGAGATATAGAGAGAGGTGTCTACTGTATGCGGCACATATACAATAAGTATTTAGACAGTCGAACGCCAAAAACATCTTGATGCATTCGCAAATTAAAACAGTTAGCATCAAACCTGGTTTTCGTTTCAACCATCATCAGTATAGATAGCTGTCAGGTAGTCCTACCATTCCTTATACGTCTATAAAACATAAAAAAGAAAACGGACAAAGAAAATTATGCAATTGAAATGTATGAATACAACGTTGCCTTCTAGAACATTGATCTTACTGCATGTTATATAGAAGGATCACACCATCAATAATAACGTTAATCCCTTTTTTGTACTAATTACATTTTGACACGGTAACTAACTTTTCAGGTCCTTTGATAGTGCAATATGCTAATGAAGCATCTAGTTATGGTGTCTATTTTCATTGGTATGCAATTTAAGAACAGTAGAGAGGGGCAATTGCAGGCTGGTAAAGAAAGGGCCTGACTGTATGAGAATAACCAGAAGGCAGATTGTATTTGAATCTCCTTCCTCCTTTGGACATCCCCACTCGATTACAGTGTTCATGGAAGCTGCTGATGGGCCTTGCCAAACACGATTCCCAGCGATTGGTCTCTGACATCGTTTCGGCCACTGTGAATATGCCCCTTGCGTCTGTGAAGGCCTGGTAGTTTAGGACCTCCCCAGATTTTGTTATACATAGAACAGCTACCTCAGCACCTACATGAACAGGTTTGGTCCATGTCAAACATGCAGAAACAAGGTATACAATTATCATTAAGGTAAACAATTATCAGGGGCATAGGTGTAAAAACTTTTTAGAGTCAGTAACGGGGTTGATACGAAAGCAAACTACTGGACCAATCCGATGTGTACCCTATGTATCTGATAGAATAACTGCAGTAGGCACGAAGGCAAGTCTCAACTGGCACACGCTCCATATACTGCCAATACTACCATTCCCATGAAACACCAAAAAATGAACCCTGTAAACCCAAAGTCTTCTTGTGTTGAGGACTGGAAGTATAACCCATACAAAGAGCAAGAACATCATCATTCATGCTTCGCAATTTTTTGAGAATACAAGAAATATCATTGTCCTCCATGGTGGATAATCCAAAATAACTGTGAGAAAATAGGCTAAGTATCATAATCCTGCCCCAATTTTCGACCTTTTTATGATCCACTTCAGGACGAAACCAAATGACACTGGGTGCAACTAATACCGATGGAGCTTGACCACAAACTAAAACATAGAGAAACAATAAGATTAAATGCTAAAATGCTACTTTTCCCTTTTTGATGGAATAAAAGGCTCACAAACATCTAGTAGAAAAGAAAAACATCTTTGTTGTGACATTTTATGCTACTAGATAGGTAAAAATGGTCGCTGCAACTCTGTTACTACACCCATTTTCAGACATTGGTACTTTCAATCGTCTGGTATGGCTCGGATCGCATATGGATCAGTTCCCATCCAACCCAAAAGCTTAAGTGAAAAGGTACCTTCTTCCCTCTCGTTCTTAAGCCTAAAGTCCGAAGGCATCTTCTTCCTCCTCCTGCCACCTTTCACTGCAACTCCATCTTTGACAATCAGGGGCATCATCCAGTGATGGAGGATGACTGGCAGAGAGGTAAGCAATGTTTTTCTCTTCAAACTTTTGTCCTATTTTCTCTAATTTATTAAAAACAAAGGGTTTTCTTCTCAACCGATAAACCCTTTCTTCTGACTTTTTTTTTTTTTTGGTTTCAAGCATTTTGTTTGCTTATCTTAAGCATGGTTTCAAAGCTGTTGGCTTTTTTTTTTCTCTTCACATGCAATTGTGCTGCTTTTTTCCAACCATCATGTGAAAGCCCTTGTTTTTCTTAAGCAGCTTTTGACTGCATTGATATTGCAAATTTGACCATTTATAAGCCTCACCTTCGATAGTGCTTCATGATTAAAAAAAAAAAAAAATTTCTTCCATCATATGATTTACACTACTGTCCTCAGGAAAAAAACCACATCCCATGTGCAAAACCTATTGGAGCTACTCCATAACTCAAGCTCTGTTGAACTTGCTAAAACATACACAAACACACAGAGACATACACACGGATTAACTGACCCTTAACTTCCAACTTTTTTGTGGAAACCAATTGTATTCAGAAATACATGACTCAGCATCCAATAATTGGGGACTCAACGGTCCATATGACCATTTGAAAACTATGGCTATGATGCTGGAATATCTGAAAGATGTGCTCATCTAACCTTGCCTGAAATCATACTCCGTAACTGGACATGCTTCAGCAGCTCATTCAGATAGTGCCTACTTGGACCAAATTTTCAGTGCAAAAGTTTGGCCTATCTGTATTCTATTTCAGCAAAACCAACTTTGATAATCCCGATTATCTAGAGACAGCCTTTCTTAGACCTCAACCTGACTTTCAAAAGATTGAAGCCGAAAAATACATGACCTCAAAGATCAACGGAATAAAACCTGTTCTCCATTAAGGATGACATGCCTTTAGTGGTTTCAACTTCCAGGCATATGACCAAGATAATCTGTGAGTCTAGATATCAAAAAGACAAATTAACAGGGGTAACAGTACATCAAACGATATGAAACCATGAGCAACCCTTGTTCATTTCAAACAAATAGTGCACCATTTAAAGGATTATTATGATGTTCTCCTATTGGTTAGCAATATACATTAGAAACATAGTCAATTCCTGAAGTCAAGTGAGAGTTTAAGAATACTTGAGATGAAAAGAAACAGAGGAGAACCAAAAGTATAAGCACACCCAAAAGAAAAAAAAGAAAAAGAAAAAAGAAGTCAACTCTAATATGAAACAACACTAAGCTAGGCATGCGCCCACCAGTTTCCCCAGTGAGATAAAAATGGTTAGCCAAATTGTACTCTTATCCGCCACTGTAATAAGCTATCCAGGACACGAAGAAGGTTAGGAGTCCACAAATGGCACGCAAATGCAAGGATGCACACAGGAAGATATCCACCCAATAGATGATAAGCAGAAAAAATTTTAAAGAGATATCAGAAGCATAAGATAAGCGAATGGAGAAGTGGAATCTACATATGAAGAGCGTTCCACAAGGACATGGGCATATATCCTCATTAACCAGCAAATCAAGATGCAGCAAAAACAAACTAAATAAACCAACAAATTTTCACAAATTTTAGGATATGATCAGCCAGCAGAAACCCCAAAATCTCAATCCGAAACAAAAGTCACAATAATTCTCAATTGCCACTCTGCTCATTGAAGGGCTAAAACAAACATTTGCAGACCAAGAAGAAGACATCCTCAAGAACACCTAAAGCAAATCCCCTACACTATAGAGAATTCCTTAAAGAAACATGCAGAGGACAAAAATAACTAACAGGAAAAAGAAAGGAAAAAAGGAGGTTGAGCTTCAATTACCCTCCAAGGCGTGATCTTCCGGTCCAACAGCTGAATCGGAGCACACATCACACATGACTCTGCCATTGATTTCTCCAGTCCATGCCAATCCGTAACCCACAAAAACAAGAAGCAAGAGGAGACCCACCATGATTCCCTTCGTCTCCATCTTCATCTCTCTCTCCCTCTCTCTTCTTCTGCCCACCGTTTTTCACCCTGTCTTTTTACACTCAGAAAAAGCACGCGCACAGGAGTCCCCGCGCCGACACTCGAGTTTCCTGGCAGCACGGTCATCGGATTTAGGTAATCTTTAATACTGGGGTTCACTTATTCTCACATAATCTCAGAACCGGCCTCATATTATTGAATTTCCTCCTTCGGGGCACCTTCCAAAAAAAAAAAAAAGTTTGAAGTTTTCATACGAGAACCATGAATTAATTTCTTCATATAGATACGGATTACCTTTGGCTGATAAACGGGCGCTTCACTTTACCATCTTTTTTTCATTTAAAAAGTTAGTTAAAATATGAAAAAAATAATGTGTTTAACGAGTATTCTTAATTTGAAAGGAAAATACAAAGATGGATAATTTTCAATCTCGCCTCTTTGTTCTAGGCAGGGGCGGATCTAGGATTTTCCGCAAAGATGAGTCAAATGGGAACTACGTTTTGTGGATTGGATTTGAGTAGAACCAAACTAAACTTATATTCAAAAAATACATTGACACCAATTTTTTTTTTCAATTTTTATACTAGATTTTTTTTTTTTAATTTGGTTGGGATGGGGCCATGGCTTAGGCGCCCCGCCCCCCTCCATGTGCCCCTGGTTCCAGGGCAAGTTTGGATTGATAATCCCCTACCTGCTTGTGCAAGAGGTGTGCTTATGTGTATTCAAGACCTTTTTCAACTTGATGATTATAAGTTAAATCAATATTATCTGTGCTTCTACTCATCAAGTACATTTGTTGAGGTCAACACGTGTTTTCATTTTTTAAAATTAATTTAAAGCATTTAAAATTATTTGAAATTAATGAAAATAAAAAAGGATATTAGCCAATACATACTGATACAGTGCTGATACTTTATTTATAACATTTCTTGTAATTAAACTGGTGGTAGTGAAAAAATATATAACTCTTATAACAAATTGAGCAAGATTGGTATCGTGTCATAGTAAAAAGGGTGAATTTTCAAGTAAGAATTTCGAATGAGTGTTTGATAAACTGAAACCAAACGAAGAATATTGTGTACGGCGTGTCGATTTTAATAGGAAAAAGCGAAAAAAGAAAAGCGATACAAAATGCTGAGAAAATGTTTGATGGGAATGTGCTGTGTATACAACGAGGATGAGTTCTTGTTGAAGAACACATTCTAAAATGTTCTTATGTGTTCTAAAGGAAACAAGTTAGGACTGGACCATGGTAGCAATCAAAAGTTATGCTCGTTAAACCTTGTTTCATTTCTTTGTGCATTACCACAACATGGGCCTTAAAACTTAATCTACAGTCTAGACAGTAGTAAAATACTTCTAGGAGTCATTGGCTCTTTCCTGAAGGAAGTAGCATAGTTGGTTTTTTCCAATATTCCAGTGGATTGTCTGAATATAATTTCTGTAACTTTTGTTCTATGTATTCTGTTTCATTTATTTCATATATATTTATTGTGATAGTATTGACTTTCATTCTTGTTAGTTTTTGAGTAATTTTACTATCTCCTTTTATCCAGTCGGTTTGTTTTCTTTCATTGTTCTTGACTATCAAAGCATTTATTTTTTCTTCACAGGGAGTTGTTAATATCAAATATTTTTCTGTTATATTGATAAGTAAATATCTATTTAAAAATGGTCGTCCTAATATCATGTCTTTTCCTTGTAATTCGAATGCATATATGCGGTTGATTTTTATAGTTTTCTTCCAAATCTGTACATTTACTTGGTCAGCTTTGTGTGACCCAGTCCATTTACACCACCGCAAACTCAAACCTACCTAGAAACAATTTAGAAAGAAAAAACAGAAAGCCAAGCCATTATAGTTAGTAACTACTTACGCAACCTAAAAAAGGTATACGATTTCCTAAACAAAAACCCCAGAGAGAAAAATGCTATACCAGGATAAGGAAAAGAGAAGAAGATAGGAGAGAGATGGGAGCAGGCTGAAGAAGAGCCGATGCTTATGCTACTGCCTTCGTTGGGTATTTATAGACTTTGAGGAGGATTCCGAGGCAGAGATCTGCAGTTGTTATTGCACGCGCGATATTCTTGATCTGCTGCTCCGATTATGATTGTACTTTGTGTCGGCCATGATCTTTTCCTTTATTCTTGTCGCCACTATCTGTCCTTTATTCTACCTTTATTCGCCACTATCTTTTTTCGGCCTTTATTCGCCACTATCTTTATTCGATCTTTATTCACCACTATCTTCCTTTATTCTCTGTCTGCCACTGTCATTCGATCTTTATTCGCCACTATCTTCCTTTATTCTCTGTCTGCCACTGTCATTCGATCTTTATTCGCCATTATTTGCTCAGTAGTTGAGAATCTATTCGGTAGTCACATCACAGCTTTTCCAGTTTTACTGGTAGTGAGTGAAAGATGGACTTTGAATAGTTTTACTCATAAACTTACCTCGCATATTTCTTTTTCTTTCGAACATTCTGAACACTTGTGTTCTTGGTGTTTTTGCATTATCTGGCAATATTCTTTCAAATTTTTCTTTCCCATAAGTGGTCCTTTGATAGCTCTGGTTTGTGATGGTCTTTCTGGCATTACTAATGTCTCTAACCATCGTAGTATCTCTTCTTTGCTACCGTCTTTTGTCTTCATTGAAATTGAGTATATAATTTGTCCATTTCTTGCTTCATATAACCAAACATTTGGTTCTTGGTACTGGCGTAGTAATTCTTCAAAGATAACCTGTAAGTCTCTTGGTCTTTTCTTGGCAAAGAATTCTGCTAACTCTGGCATACCTCTCGATCGATAATTTCTTTTGTGAGTCCTAACTTGATCGCTGATACTGCTGGTATAATTTGGTTGTTTGTAACTTCTGCTTGGGCTGAATAAATCCGTATGAAAATTATTGGAGCTTTGGTTATCTCTAGATATCTTTTTGCTGCTTTATATAGCTCAGGTATCTCTTCCAGTTCTTTTGCATTTGTTGTGTATACAGTATGGAGTAATCCATAACTATGTACCATTTTTACTAGACTTGGGTCTGTATTTGGGTAAACAATTAATTTGTTTATGCCTGGATAAGGTATGGTTGAGTATCCTTTTCCTGGTATAGCATTTTTCTCTCTGGGGTTTTTGTTTAGGAAATCGCATACTTTTTTTTGGTTGCGTAAGTAGTTACTAACTATAATGGCTTGGCTTTCTGTTTTTTCTTTCTGAATTGTTTCTAGGTAGGTTTGAGTTTGCGGTGGTGTAAATGGACTGGGTTTAGCCATGGGTAAGCTTTTTTGGAATTTTGAGTTTAGATTGATGTTTTTGAATCTTGGTTTGCTAACTATAGATATTTGGGTTTGGACGGCTGTACTTGTTTCTGTTTGTATTGGGATAGTTTCAGTTTCTGGTAATTTTTCTGGTATAATCTTTTGTTCTTTGGATAACATTCTTTCTATCTGGGTTTTCCAGGTTAATAACTCTTTGACTTGGATTTGTAGTAATCCTAACTGAGTTTTTAAATCTTCTATCTCCATCTGTAGCAGTATCAGACGCACAATATTCTTGATCTACGGCTCCGATTATGATTGTACTTTGTGTCGGCCATGATCCTTTCCTTTATTCTTGTCGCCACTATCTGTCCTTTATTCTACCTTTATTCGCCACTATCTTTTTTCGGCCTTTATTCGCCACTATCTTTATTCGATCTTTATTCGCCACTATCTTCCTTTATTCTCTGTCTGCCACTGTCATTCGATCTTTATTCGCCACTATCTTCCTTTATTCTTTGTCTGCCACTGTCATTCGATCTTTATTCGCCACTATCTTCCTTTATTCTCTGTCTGCTACTGTCATTCGATCTTTATTCGCCATTATTTGCTCAGTAGTTGAGAATCTATTCGGTAGTCACATCACAGCTTTTCCAGTTTTACTGGTAGTGAGTGAAAGATGGACTTTGAATAGTTTTACTCATAAACTTACCTCGCATATTTCTTTTTCTTTCGAACATTCTGAACACTTGTGTTCTTGGTATTTTTGAATTATCTGGCAATATTCTTTCAAATTTTTCTTTCCCATAAGTGGTCCTTTGATAGCTCTGGTTTGTGATGGTCTTTTTGGCATTACTAATGTCTCTAACCATCGTAGTATCTCTTCTTTGCTACCGTCTTTTGTCTTCATTGAAATTGAGTATATAATTTGTCCATTTCTTGCTTCATATAACCAAACATTTGGTTCTTGGTACTGGCGTAGTAATTCTTCAAAGATAACCTGTAAGTCTCTTGGTCTTTTCTTGGCAAAGAATTCTGCTAACTCTGGCATCAGTAGTTATTCCTGTTGTTGTACCTCTCGATCGATAATTTCTTTTGTGAGTCCTAACTTGATCGCTGATACTGCTGGTATAATTTGGTTGTTTGTAACTTCTGCTTGGGCTGAATAAATCCGTATGAAAATTATTGGAGCTTTGGTTATCTCTAGATATCTTTTTGCTGCTTTATATAGCTCAGGTATCTCTTCCAGTTCTTTTGCATTTGTTGTGTATACAGTATGGAGTAATCCATAACTATGTACCATTTTTACTAGACTTGGGTCTGTATTTGGGTAAACAATTAATTTGTTTATGCCTGGATAAGGTATGGTTGAGTATCTTTTTCCTGGTATAGCATTTTTCTCTCTGGGGTTTTTGTTTAGGAAATCACATACTTTTTTTTGGTTGCGTAAGTAGTTACTAACTATAATGGCTTGGCTTTCTGTTTTTTCTTTCTGAATTGTTTCTAGGTAGGTTTGAGTTTGCGGTGGTGTAAATGGACTGGGTTTAGCCATGGGTAAGCTTTTTTGGAATTTTGAGTTTAGATTGATGTTTTTGAATCTTGGTTTGCTAACTATAGATATTTGGGTTTGGACGGCTGTACTTGTTTCTGTTTGTATTGGGATAGTTTCAGTTTCTGGTAATTTTTCTGGTATAATCTTTTGTTCTTTGGATAACATTCTTTCTATCTGGGTTTTCCAGGTTAATAACTCTTTGACTTGGATTTGTAGTAATCCTAACTGAGTTTTTAAATCTTCTATCTCCATCTGTAGCAGTATCAGACGCACGATATTCTTGATCTACGGCTCCGATTATGATTGTACTTTGTGTCGGCCATGATCCTTTCCTTTATTCTTGTCGCCACTATCTGTCCTTTATTCTACCTTTATTCGCCACTATCTTTTTTCGGCCTTTATTCGCCACTATCTTTATTCGATCTTTATTCGCCACTATCTTCCTTTATTCTCTGTCTGCCACTGTCATTCGATCTTTATTCGCCACTATCTTCCTTTATTCTTTGTCTGCCACTGTCATTTGATCTTTATTCGCCACTATCTTCCTTTATTCTCTGTCTGCTACTGTCATTCGATCTTTATTCGCCATTATTTGCTCAGTAGTTGAGAATCTATTCGGTAGTCACATCACAGCTTTTCCAGTTTTACTGGTAGTGAGTGAAAGATGGACTTTGAATAGTTTTACTCATAAACTTACCTCGCATATTTCTTTTTCTTTCGAACATTCTGAACACTTGTGTTCTTGGTATTTTTGAATTATCTGGCAATATTCTTTCAAATTTTTCTTTCCCATAAGTGGTCCTTTGATAGCTCTGGTTTGTGATGGTCTTTCTGGCATTACTAATGTCTCTAACCATCGTAGTATCTCTTCTTTGCTACCGTCTTTTGTCTTCATTGAAATTGAGTATATAATTTGTCCATTTCTTGCTTCATATAACCAAACATTTGGTTCTTGGTACTGGCGTAGTAATTCTTCAAAGATAACCTGTAAGTCTCTTGGTCTTTTCTTGGCAAAGAATTCTGCTAACTCTGGCATCAGTAGTTCTTCCTGTTGTTGTACCTCTCGATCGATATTTTCTTTTGTGAGTCCTAACTTGATCGCTGATACTGCTGGTATAATCTGGTTGTTTGTAACTTCTGCTTGGGCTGAATAAATCCGTATGAAAATTATTGGAGCTTTGGTTATCTCTAGATATCTTTTTGCTGCTTTACATAGCTCAGGTATCTCTTCCAGTTCTTTTGCATTTGTTGTGTATACAGTATGGAGTAATCCATAACTATGTACCATTTTTTCTAGACTTGGGTCTGTATTTGGGTAAACAATTAATCTTCGTTAATAAGTTCTATTTTTATCTTTGTTTTATGTTTTTCCCAATATTCCAGTGGATTGTCTTTTGTTCTATGTATTCTGCTTCATTTATTTCATATATATTTATTGTGATAGTATTGACTTTCATTCTTGTTAGTTTTTGAGTAATTTTACTATCTCCTTTTATCCAGTCGGTTTGTTTTCTTTCATTGTTCTTGACTATCAAAGCATTTATTTTTTCTTCACAGGGAGTTGTTAATATCAAATATTTTTCTGTTATATTGATAGGTAAATATCTATTTAAAAATGATCGTCCTAATATGATGTCTTTTCCTTGTAATTCGAATGCATATATGCGGTTGATTTTTATAGTTTTCTTCCAAATCTGTACATTTACTTGGTCAGCTTTGTGTGTTATAATTGTTTTTGCTCCGTTAAATCCTCTTACTTCTAGTGGGTTTTCTAATGTTTCCCATAAATTATCTGGTAAGCAATTTTTCTTACAAAGATTTATTTGTGCTCCGGTATCTACATAGGGTCGGCTTGAGTAATGTGTTGTCGATTCCTGTAGGTGTTACTCTTTTAGACTACAAATAGTGGCAATGAACAATACGCAAGTTGAAGAATGTATCGACCCCTGCAAGGACAAGAAAAAGATGGGGAGCTTCAGCTTCTTACTTGAACGGTAGGTTCCCTCCTGTTCACCCGAAAGGTGACATTGGTCCTGAGTCTTGGCACAGATCGACTAAGTTCAGAGTCTTGGGAAGACTAAGGACTCATCCATTATAAACATCATGAATTCTTCTGAATCCGTAAAGAGCCACCAAAGTGGCAGCTCAAATGTCACAGAATAAGTTCATCACCAGTCTAGCAACAGTCCCACGCACCCAGGCCAGGGCTTTCAACTCAAGCCTTCAAATCTAATCAGGTTAAGAATTCAATACGTGAGGCATCTCTCTTCAAATGATCTGGTAATTAATGATCAGCCTAATCCCAGCTTGCCAATAGAAAGATGTTTGTCATCCTTTTGTTCTCTTTCTTGAGTTCAGATGTCTCTGCCATTGATTCAGAGAGTTCTTGACATGCACATGCTTTTGCTAAACCAGGCATTGTTTACAGTGTTCAATTAGACATAAATAAATCAGAATCTTAATGTCACGAAAACGACTTCTCTTTTCTAAAGTTCATTCATTTTCATCTCTCTTCATACCACTGCCCTGAATCTCTCTTGCCTATGCTAATAGACTAGTAGTCTTTTCAAGACATCCACTTTCCTACTGTCACTTGACATAATGCATTCTCCACTATGCTAGTAGCTATGGCCATTGCACAGTCGGCTATGGGATTTCAAAGGCACCAAGAGCATGTATTTAGCCGTCTGATGCCTTCCCATTATGAAAAGTTGAAATATCTGGCCTTCTCATGGCTACAGCCAACTCTAGCTCCAGGGGATAAAAGCTTGGTTGCCTCCAATACCGTTTTCCTCTTTCCTTTGGTGGTTAAATGAAGGATCTGGAGCTTAGAAAAACTTAGTTCATGAACAATAGGTCTGGTTTGTTATCACCATAGATTCAGAGAAAGCGATAACTGAGCAGTTTTGAAGGGTGTTGAGGTGAAGAGTTTAGATGTTTGCTTTCTGTTGCCCCATCTTAAAAAGGACTAAAAAAGCAGTACTTAGCAGGAGATGGGAAACACTTTCACTCGCATTGGCCATTTAACAAATCCTTCAATATAAATCCTGAAACAAAATGATGTGGAGTTACCACTTTCACATGGAAGAAAATTCGAACAGAGGAGTCCTTTATCATTATGAAGCTGCTTCTTGCATTGGGAGGCGCCTTAATTCTTGAGAGCTGCATCTAAAGCAATTAGATCAGGAAATTTGGATTTCCTGAAGATCTCGCTTGACTGATGTGGCGCATTGGCATTCTTTATCGGTCCATGTCTGCTAGTTGCTCATCTCCAGATCAGAGGGTCTACAGAAGCAGCCAATCTCTCGTCATTAACTTCAATCTGCATTTTTATCATCTTTGCCCTTTGGACAGATAATTATGTTTCTTTTCCTCTTTGTGCAGGTGTTCTTATCTTGCTGATTCCTCATCAACGATTTCAAATGAGTAAATCTCCATGCTTGTTCAAAAGAAGATCACATAAATGAGTCGCCAGTAAAAGCAAATGAAAAGCAAGTTGAAGGCAACAGGTAAACAAGATTTTGCCATCTCACTTCATGCTTCCCAGGGAATCTCAAAAATGTCTTATCATTTAGCTAATTGGAGTTGTGCAAAGGGTGATATTCTAAGAAGACTAGTCAAGACTGCTATTATTTTATTTTTTATAATTTAAGGTCTGTGTTGATTATTTCTTATATATTTTCTTTCGTTTATTTGCTTCTAAAGAAGAAAATAAAATAATATTTTTCGCCAATTCACGAGCAATGTGGTTGAACAGCTGAATTGGTAGCCTGACCAATTCAATTCAACTTTGGACTTCGCAATAAATATTAGTCCTAAGTTAATAAATATGGACCAAGTCTTATTTTGAAACTAAAAATTATACGCTGTTATGATGCGTACTTTTTGGCCTGTTGGGTCATGAAATTTTCTTTTACAAGCGCAAATGCCGCCTAGCATTCAAGATGTTCAAGGTACATGAGTTATCTGCAGATTCACAAAAGCAGAGATGCACCATCGAAGTACTTAGTGAGGCAGACGTGCTCCCCACAAAGGAAGGTTCTGCTTGAATGGATGGGAAGAAGGCATAAAATAGAAGAAGAAGAAAGCATCAATGGGCCGTGGTACTTGAGCTGACGTTCTGCAAACAAAACGTGCAGTGCACGTTGCCTTGTGGTCATCAGACCGCGATGCTGCAGGAAGAAGACGCCCTCTGCTACTCAATGGATAGTGCACCGAAAATGGCGGTTCCTTACGAGGAAAAGATGAAGGAAACCAGTGCCACAATTCAATCGACAGCTTGCCATGAATCGGCCCGTGTCATTTTAAAGCCAATGCAGGAGGCACTAAAAGGTTTTTGGTATGAAACTAAGACCGATGTTCACAATATTGACGATGGCAACTCTAATTTTCTTTGTTTTTGACATTGATATTCACCCCAACTTACTATCATCATTCTAGGAAACAAGAGGGCCTGAATTTGGAGCACGAGAGAGAAAAAAAAAAGTAAAGCAGGGGCCTTCGTTTGAGTAATTTCGAAGCAGTTGCAGAATGGGCAGTTCGTGATTTATTTTTAGAGAGAGATTATGGTCCCTCAATTGAAAAAACGGAAATGAAAACGCCGTTGAATGGAACAAAAATGCAAGAATTTACTCAAAGTCATTGGGTGGACTGGAATTCCACTCAAAACATCAATGAGATTTTTGGCTGAGATCGTGTTGTCTACTTTGATGCCAACATCCTGTTGAAAATTTTAATAATCGAATTCTTTGGAGCGTCCGATATATAAGATTGACGGGATCTGATTAATATTACTGGAGGCGTTCAGATGCCCAAGTCTTCAAGGCAAGTGACGTGCGAGGAGGCATCCAAAGTCTTAACGAAAGACATCTGATGGGCACTTCCTAACTGTTCTTAGCTCTTACAGAATGCAACAAAAGGAATTCCAACGAAAATCATGGCTACAATCTTGGGCGCTCCACATCATGGGTTCCCAACTTAGTCAGGAATTGTGAATCAAACTGAGGCGAGTTCCATAATAAGGCATGATAAAAGCACAAACATTTTCACGCCACGGCCCCCCTTGTTTCTTTCTTGGTGGGGCGAGAGAGAGAGGGAGGGAGGCAGCGTCATTCCACGTTTTCGTCTTACTGATTTCCACGCAAAACAAACGCCGTCAGTTGCTCTGCCCCTCAAAATCCAGAAACTTCACCCTTCCTCCATCTTCTCCTCGTCCTCGTCGCCGCCCTCGTCCGCGTCCTGTTCAGCATTTCTTAGTTGTTCATCGTTTTAACCATCGTCCGTTGTTCGTGATTGTTTTTGCTCTCAAACGAACATTCTGTTCAAATTCCTCTCTCTCTTTCTCTGTCTCTGTCTCCCTCGTTCTCTCTCTGACTCAGAACTGAATGCATTCACAATACTAGAGGTCGATCGATCTTTCCTCTGTACAATCTTGATGAACATTTCGTTCTACTGTGATATTGGAAGTGGGCAGTCAAATAATTGTTGATAAACGAAATTCGAGGTCAGGGGTGCAGAGGATTGAGAACAACAGCAAGGGAGTATGAATTGCTTCGCTTGTTTTAGATCTGGCGAAAACAAGCGTTTGTCAAGGAGCCAGGCGAAGGGAGAGGCTGTTCCTCTAGCAACGCTTTTTGAAAACATCTCTTTTAAAGCTGGTAAGTTAGTCGATACCAATCATTGCCATAATTCTCTTGATGGGCCTTGATTCTGCTTATGCGAATTCATACGTGTTCAAGCTTTTCTGAATTCAGGGCCAACAATTGTTTTCCAACATTTCAAGTGTAGATGCATTCTTTTATTTGACACCAACTACGAATCAGCAGGTTTTGAGGACAAATTGATTGATATCACTAAACAATTTTTTAATGTTTTTCATGAGTTCAAACAATTTCTTGTTTGCATTTGACACCGTTTTATCATCATTCCTTGATGACATTCTATAAGTAATTGCCTTGTGGAAAATTTTTGTTCAGTGCATAACTATGCATCAGCTGCATGTGACGATTAACGGATTATCATCTCAAATGAATTTCAAATTTTGCCGTTTCATGGAATCATTTTCCTTTTGTTGTTCGCTCAGTGTCGTATCATCTTGATGATGGAATTTTAGCAAGTGGTGGCGTGTATTTACTAAAAGCATGATGATGCAGACAGTTTCAGGCATAAGTTGATATCCGAGGAAATCCAAAAACTTGGCAATGGTAACATCACTACGAGAATTTTCAAATTCAATGAGTTAGCAGAAGCTACAGACAATTTCAAAGCTGATTGTTTAGTGGGTGAAGGAGGTTTTGGAAGAGTTTATAAAGGCCAGCTTAAAAGCACAGGACAAGTATTTTGCTTCTTTCCATCTAACCCTTGCTGCTCACTTTCTTTCACTAAAATAATTTCACAAAATTCATGTCACTTGGAAAATTTGGCCGATCACATCGGGTGCGAATATGGGTTGCTGATTAAATTTTTTATGCTCAGGCTGTGGCTGTAAAGCAGCTTGACCGAAATGGCCTGCAAGGAAACAGGGAGTTCCTTGTCGAAGTCCTGATGTTGAGCCTCCTCCATCATCCTAATCTTGTAAATCTCATCGGATATTGCGCAGAAGGTGACCAAAGGGTTTTGGTATATGAATACATGCCACTGGGATGTTTGGAAGATCACCTTCTTGGTAAGCTTCCCATTTATCAAATTCTGGTTCTTCTTCCATGGCAATAGCTGCCGGAATTTCCTAAAGAAAAAGCTTTTATAGCGCAGAAAATGATGCTGGAGACCAACAGAATTTGCTGATCTTCAACCAACTTCAATTTGCGCGCCCAGCATGTTGAACTGACATTTTACATCAATGGATCCTGCAGGATGCTTTTTAAAAGTTTTTGCTTGCACTTAGAAATATGCTGACTAATTTAGAAGATTGAAATAAGCGATCCAATCAATAACTTCAATGCTTGTGTCTTTTTCTTTGAGAGACATTGTTAGAATCTTTAAGCTAACGAAGACATACAATGCTCCTGCAGACTTGGCACCAGGAAAGAATCCATTGGAGTGGCATATCAGGATGAAAATAGCTGCAGGTGCAGCCAGAGGTTTAGAGTACTTGCATGATGAAGCTAACCCACCTGTCATCTACCGTGATTTTAAAGCATCAAACATTTTACTTGATGAGGAATTCCATCCAAAGCTGTCTGATTTTGGACTTGCTCGACACGGTCCGGTGGGCGACAAGAGCCATGTCTCAACAAGGGTGATGGGCACGTATGGCTACTGTGCACCTGAATATGCAATGACAGGCCAACTGACTACAAGATCCGATGTTTACAGTTTTGGTGTCGTCCTCCTTGAAATTATTACAGGAAGGAGAGCTGTTGACAATGCTAGACCAACAAGCGAGCAGAACCTTGTTTCTTGGGTAAGTTTTGTAGCACTAGTTTTATCTTTTCTTATGTTCAGAAACTGCAGCGATTTTTTTGTTGTCATATGAATCATGCATCTTCCATTTCTAACATGAGGAAAACGCAACCAAGACATGGGATTTGAATTTTGACTGCTTTCAAACAGTGATGCCGATTCATTTTCTAAATCAACATCCCGGGAGCTTCTACACTTGTTCTAGAAATCTCTTCGGTCAATGGGGTGCACCTAAGAGTAGATGGAACTCAGACTTGCGATTCCTGCAGGATAGGTGTTCATTGTTTTGATCGTATTGTTCATGACCTGAAGACATGGTACATGTTTCTGTAGGCACAACCACTATTCAAGGACCGAAGGAAGTTTACTCAGATGGCTGACCCCTTGCTTGAGGGAAAATATCCCATCAAGGGTCTTTACCAAGCTCTTGCTGTCGCCGCTATGTGCCTCCAAGAAGAAGCCAGTACACGGCCTCTGATGGGCGATGTTGTTACAGCACTTGAACATTTAGCAACACAGAATATTGATCCTGAGAAAAGCTTGAGTACCCATGAGACGACAATGCCAATCAATCAAGCAAGCGAAACCACTGCAGAAGGAGATGAAAATTCTCAGGAACCATTGCCTTCATCAACAGAAAGAGATGGTGAAAATTGTCCAGATGTTGTTCCACGTGAGGTGTCATCACCACTGGAAGATGAGAAGATCAATATCAATTGCAATGAAGATGGAGATCCAGCAGAAATTTCTTCAACTGCTCAAAACGAACATGATATTTCCAATGAAAATGCTGACCTAAAGGCGTTGCCTACATAAGAGAAGTTGGAAGAATTCATGTTAGGTCTGAGGGAAAACATGAGAACACACGGAGTGCCAGGAAGAATGGCAGGGGGGAGGAGAATGATCATGGAAATTTAGGGTGCTAGCTATGCACCATGTTTCATTGTGTATAAAGCCTACTTGTGCTTGTTCAGGACCCCTCCATGGTTGAAGTTTGAATGTCAAATGAGACCACATTCATCTATCAGTTTCACTGTCGTTCGTAATTCATCGTCACAGTAGTGACCTAATTATATAAAGTCTGGAAGCGCTCAGTTAGTCGAAACAAAATGCTTTTTTTTCATCTTCATACTCAACATGTCTTCTGAACCTCGTCTCGTTATGCTGTTGACTTTGGTTTCAGCATGTCATTTTTGTCCTTAAGCAACAATGTACCTAAAGGATGTTACACGCAATTCTGAGCAGTTACCCTACCAGACAATACATATTAAAGGTCAATTGTTGTCAAATCGACAAATCATATTTTATATGGTTTGACTGGTAAAACCAACTTAAAACAATGTGGCCTAAAGGGCATTTGTATGATCTGGCCGTGGACAATCTACTCAAGTCTTTCACTGCTTGATCGGATCATTGTCAGCTATTCAATAATTTCCCATGCATGTTATGCAGCTTGAGTTATTTCAGGACGTCGTTTCTGTTTACCATCCATTACCACCCAATAACTGACGATCACGCGTACAGATTGGATCATTCTCCATTCTGAGGAGTAACATGAAAAGTTATTGGTGGCACCGATACGGGAAAGTTGACAACTGAGCCAAACGAAAACAAGCCAAAATCACCGAGCAGAGTATCACACAGTTACACTGAGATACCCAGCAACCCTTTCAAGACAGGATGTAACCTGGTTAGGTCCTTAACATGTTAAGTCCGACACATTCCGGTGAACAATAATGCAGACAAGGCTTATGCAGGACGCATAGTTCCTGGAATAACAAATATTCTTGTTAATTTTATATAATCATACGTAGCTAAGATCCAGTTTATGACATGCATTGCTTCTTAAAAGATGGAATCATGTAACCATGATGGGAGAATATGTCATTGAATGTCAGACCTCTCCAAAAATCCAGAATGCATCCTTTAATCCAGATCATGATACACACCTGCTTAAAATTCAAAATCATACGAAGATGAAAGGGCAAAAATATCATTCAACTTAGCAAGAGCTCACTAAGACATCCAAATGGACCTTGTCTGATCGTGACGGAAATCAAATTAGCATATCATGCCCTACTTTTTCATGCAAAATTACATAAAATACAAACCTCCAAGAGGAACCTGGCAAGTTCCCCTTGCATGAGAAGCATTTCAACCCCATAAAGGAAAAAAGGAAAATATACAAGAGAAAGAAAGTTATAGTGACCATATGCTATTTTTTGAACTGTTGCAACTCGATCTCCCAGATTGTTGCTAGTTGCATCATCAATTCATCTGCTGGCACCCCTTCCCAATCATCTGGTAGTTCCATCCTTGATGCTTCATGTAAACTAAACAACAGGGCTTTCTTGTTTTCAAAAGAAATACTTAAAAATTCTGCTCCATTCTCCATCACCAAATCTACCAACTGCAGAAAGATAAAACAACATTCAATTATTACTGCTACATTGAAATGATAGGGGCAACTACATGCCATATCGGTTGGGCCGACCTATACGCCGTATCGTAACGTATTGCAAACATAGCGTAGCGTATCGTAAAGTTAATTTTTTAATTTAAAAAAATATTTAAAAAATCATAAAAAATAAAAAAAATCATTAAAAATCATTAAAAATCTGAAAAAATAAACAAAAAATCAGAAATCAAGAAAAATGTATTCAAATATAAAAACGATCATCATACATAAGGAACATTCATGTGTATCAACAACATATTCAAAAATAAGAAATCAGAAATTCAAAATAACATAATAAGCATCCATCACAATTTTAAACTTGAAAACTTTAAGGACTTAGATTACATCACAATTTCATAAGTTAAAAACATATAGTTATCATCTTTCATGATTCAACAATAATATCTCCCCAAATCGATGAATCCTCGGTTATTTTTGATGAAAATGGGCAAAATCTCTCCCTCCCACGTCTCTTGGAGTCTTTAAATACAAGAAGAAAGAGAGGGAGGAATGTTTAAACTTTAAAAAATAAAGAATTTTGTGTTTTTCCCTGTATCGTACGATACGAGGGTGTATCGCCCGTATCGTATCATACAGCACCCGCCCATACAATTATCGTACGATAGGGGCGATACGCTTACGATACACGAGCGTATCGTGTATCGTAAGCGTACCGTAGAGGTTTTCAAAACCTACACGATACGTATCGTACGATACGCATGCGTATCGTAGGATACGGATAACATTGCTGTAGACTGGTTTTCAACTTCTTCATTTAACCACAAACTTGAAATAATCACTCATCACCTTCTCCAAAAGAATGGATACCTAGATATTCAGATGTCATATCCTGGGGTTTTACACCCAATACTCAGATTGTGGTTCTTTGAACTTTTGAAGGTCCGCAATATGAATGTTGTTCAGTCATTGAGAGTGGGGACAATTGACAGAACACAAGCTATAGCCTTTAGATGCTCAAATTATTTGTTTTGTGTTAAATATCATCAGCCATTAAACGTATCCATAAATCGAATCAGAAATCATGTTAAAAATATATTAAAAAATATAAACACCAAATTTTAATTGCATGGAAGATGGTAGGTTGTCAAGGATCTGATAGCAACCTGGTCAAACCCAGGCTGTCACATGGTTAGACTGACCCAAATATCTAAAACTCAACTCAAATTTAAATTTGTTAACAAGCATGGCCATAGAGGGAAAAGGTGTCAACGTGTTGTACAGGGGGGTCAGAAAATAATGCAACATCTTCAAGTTTCATATAAAACATGACCAGAGGGCATTACCCATAAACAGTGTACAGCCATTGAGAAGATAGTATGTAAATAGCTTTTCCACAAAGATAGTATATAAAATTATCTATCTCCACATCAGTAGCTGCGGACAGAAGACAAGGCCCAACCCAGTTCAGTGAAAACAGACGGATCACCACAACCACCACCATCATCATGCCATCATGATCACCAAAATAATCATACTGGACTGATCACAGATGCTTCCCTATTGACTGGACCTTTGCTAAGCCAACACCCATATCCACCCATTGATCCATGCATGTGCGTGTGTGGGTGAACAAGCTGAACTGTCTTTAATTATGTCCAAGTTGCGCAACACACTTTGTTTAATTACTCAGATGCAACCCACATCACTGTAGGTTATATCACCATATCATGAAAAAGGGAACTTTAAAAAAAACAAGAACCATTTGCCTGCAAAGGGTTTTCATGCATGTAGAAACACATTGGTCACAGAACAACGGTAAGCATGAAACAAGTTCAAAAACAAAGTCAAAGGAGAGCCACAAACATTGGCAGTATTTTGAAATATCGGATATTATCACCAAAACAAAAAATCATTTTACTGAGAAAATATTGTGATATTTTCTAGATATTGCCAAAAAAAATTATCTACATTTTCCATTTAAAAAATGTATTTGTATGTACTTTAAGTGTATATGTCCCAATTTTTATTTCTTTTAAAATTTAAGACCTATTTTTTATTCATTATCAACATTTTGCTAGAACACTTAGTAGAAAACTCATGAGTTCATAAGAATTTCTATTGTTCTTCATGTATTTTATTAATTTTTCAAGATTTTCCTTAGAAAACCAATGCTTTAAAAACTTCTGAGAAAAACCTGGTCCATAAATACCCAAGGACGATTTTCATGATGCTCATTCGAAGACAACTCCTAAGTATATATTGAAACATGGACCTCTTTCAGTCATGTCATGAGATTAAGTTGATATATGCAGTTGCACTAGCAAGTCATGCACCCAACATTCAGATTCACAAATATAACACTATTGTGTTAATAGAAGTATAGAACTTATAAACCCATGACCACAAAAATAAGGAAAGAGTAAAACTAGAACACTCATGATAGAAAGCAATGGCAAAAAATTACGATACCACAAAAGGATGGTTAGACATTCCAAGGAAGGACATGGAAAAGGACAACAGCTAACCAGAACGATGAATGTTTAGCACCAGTAAGCAAAACATCAATGTAAAGCAATACAGGCCTTACAAGTAGCACTTTCTGCATAGAACCAGATAGATGCAAAACTGAAAAGAGGAAAAGCTACCTGCTGGGTCCAGGACAATCCCATGTCTAGTAGACTTGGTTCTTGAAGAAACTGTACAACTGCATCCAACACTTTGCCTGCAATTTTGTTGGAAAGCTGGTCCATTACTGGACCAGATCTGTCCATCAGTTTCACAAGAAGCAGGTCATCACCTGTAGTCAAGATATCAGCATACGCAGAATCTACATCGCCTGCATGAAGTGAACTTATTGCCCGGGTCCATGTAGTCCAAAATGGTCCTCCTTCCTGTCCTAAGTTCTCACTTGTTAGAGCTTCTCCAGTTGCATCAGGGACTGCTGTCCGTGACTTTGTTCGAGAGACTCCATTGTCTTCTCCAGCTACACGAATAGCCTCTAGGGTCGCCTCATCCTTTGAAGCCTGCCATACACTCCGGGCTGAAGGCCCCTCACCAAGCCTGACAGGACCGGGCCCCTTATCCCACCCTCTCCTACTACCAACCTGATCGATGTCATTTCTGGACAACCTTCCATCATTGGTAGCTCCATTTACAGCTCTTCTAGAAGAAAGATGTGTACTTCTTGGGCTACCACAGGAATAAGAATCCCATGTATCTGTTGCATCTGACCGCCATGATAGATCCCTTCCCCGTGCTCCAAGTACATTACCATCAGAGGGGAACCTATCTGAAAAAATCCGCCCGTCAGCATTCCTACTCAGTTTGCCACTGGCATAGTCAGAATATCCATTGTATTTACTTAAAGGTCTAACGGAGGATCCTTCAAACCCTAGCATTAAGTTGCTCCCTCTCCTATTGGATGCAAGTGCTAGGTCTCGAGCCATGTCTTCAACAACCCTCTCAAGGCCTCGAACCCTATTTTCTAAAGTTACCATACTATCATGGGAACCACCCATAAATTCCTGCAATTTCAATGACAGAAGAAACCACAAAACATTAGGGACAAACTTCATGCATATTTCTTCTATGGCACAAAATAATCTCCCCCATTAGAACAATAATGACATGAATCTAATGTCTACATTTAAAGCAAAAAGAAGAAGAGGGGACAAAAATTTTAGCAGCAGTCAGAAAAGATGCACAGTCCAAATGAATAAAGGGCTTTTAGATGAACAGAATAGAATGACTCAAATCTAGCAAAACTGCAGTGCCACTCAACAAAATGCTAAAGACAACATAATAGGGTTATGGTCCTTATGGATAGAAAAACATGAAGCCAAAGTCTGATAACATGATGCTACAAGCTGTTCGACGGATCATTCAATCCTCTACAAAATCAAGAAACTTCTTTGTGAACATATCCAAATAAATGTAAGAAACCTCCGTAATTACTGAGACCCAACTATAAAACCTTAAAGTACCTGTAACATATTCATAATACTGGCTTGCTGTCGTTCCAATTGCATCAATTGCCTCTGAATTCCTAACCAGTTCCCCTTACCCATGGAATTGTCTGTTAGTCCATCTCCTCTAGAGAAACCAATTCGAGAGCTAGACAAATCCCTTTGGATGCTTTCAATCTTATCATTGTAGTCCATTGCCCTTTCCTTTCCTCTGAAGCTCCTTTGCTCCAACCACCTATCACGTGCACCATCCTCAGCCACATTTCCCCTATCATGCGCCTCTACCCTTCTATCAGTGTTAGTAATTTCAAGTGCATCACCATGTGGTGTTATACTATTGCTCCCACTGATGGTACCATCACTGATTGCTTGTGATCCTTCAGTTTGTGGCTGAGAAGACTGTAGATGCCTTCGAGGTAGCACCACCTCAACAGGCAAATCTCCCGGACCCCTTGACTCCAGTTTTTGGAAGAATTCTGGGTTCAATTCTTTATCATTTAATATAGGCGGCTTCTTCTTTAACAATCCAACTGTTTTATCAGATATGGTACTGCTTTGGACTTTAGAAGGAGAATCAGCAACAGGATTGGAAGTCTTTGAAGGATCTTTTATACCAGCTTCGCTTCTTCTAGCACTGGGGCTTGATTTTTGCGGTTCCAGCTGTTCTAAAGGCTCATTCATCTCAGGATTCTTGCTTTCTGTAGTTACATTAAAAGTTTAAAATTCAAAATGGAAAAGGACTGAATCAAGAGTGTAAAACTAACTCAAAGACAACAAGGAAAAAAATTGCATGCACTAACCATGTGAGACTGATTTTGTTCCTTCTGAGTTCCCATCTCCCTCTTTTCCTGCAACATTCTTCCAAAGCTGTAAAGCCTCATTCATACTATCCCGAACAGGTTTAACCTGCCAGTTATTGTAGGATCAATGTCACCGTATGCTAAACCATATTGATCACAAGTAGTGTAATTGACATAAAACAACACAATGATTTGCATGGTAAAACTTGATTTTCCATGCTTTTTTTTCCTTCTTTTTATCTTAGATATTAGCATAAGCAAAATTTAAGCATCTCCATAAGAAGATAAGTAAATCAGACGCAGGGAACCATAAGGTACCTTATCAAAACGGCAGGCTTCTAATGCAGTAATGGTGGAAACCCCACCATCGCCAATCAGATGGCCTGAATGTGATGCTATTTGGCACAACGCTTCAGCAGCTGCTTTGCGTGTAGACCAATCACTACTCTCAAGGCATTCGTGAATACATTGCAGAAGTACTTGCATGCTATGCGACGCCATGGCACCCACCTACAAAAAGATTGTTCAACTTGTGATCAGTTCTTCATTCTCATTCCTTTAGATCCCCAAGATATAAAACATTCATTTCCATTTCCTAAATCTATATTACAAGATCTGTACAGAGTGTGACCATCATCCAACTCGTATATCATTGTATCTTCCAATGGAGACAACTGAAACAAGATTTAAGTCGAGACGCAGATTCAGAACTAATATTGCTAGGCAGAGCCTTCTGTCTTAGCAAGGGGTACACATAGACGATTCAAGAAGCCAAAGGCTCCAACTGGTAATTCCTTTTCTCTTTTCCTTTGACCAAGAAAATCTCCGCATTCATAAGAAAAAATTATTAGATTTCGGTCTTTAAAATGAAAACCGAAATCTCTTCGTGCGTTGCATGGCATCAATATTTGCCCTACATACCAAACCAACAATTTGGTTTCTGCATCTTTGTCTTTCTTGTGCTACAATCAATGTTGAGTCGAAGTTGTAGATACCAATATTCGGACTAACATTAAACAAATGCAAATCAAAATCTTAAAAAGAAAAAAGAGAAGTAAAAAATAGCGGGAACCGCCAATACCTGGGCAAGGCTTGAGACAAGAGACAGTAACGCCGCCTTGGCTAAGAAATTGGGACTACCCAGGAACTTGCACACTCTGGGACACAGCTTCTGGAAGGCCAGAATGGGCGGATCGCTCGCAGACTCCACCAGTCTCGCCAAACACATTGCAGATCCCGCCTGCACAGTCTTGTTCTGCTCGCTCAATGCCTCGAGGAAAGGCTTCACCATCAAGCCCACCACCAAGCCCCCATTATTCTTCTCCCCATCCTTGAGGTACTGTTCCGCCAAGACGCTAACCGCCGATTGGCAGGCTTCCCGGACGCTGGAATCGGGGTCTTTAAGCCGCTTTACAATGTGGGTAATGATCTTCGGCAGGTGGGAAGAGAGGGAGTCGGGGTGGAATAGGGAGAGGCCAGCCAGGAGCTTGATGGATTGCTTGCGGACGATGGGCTTCTGTTGGGACTCGGCGGCGTCATAGAGGCAATTAAGGAACATGGGAATGGAGTCAGGGGCCAGCGTCTGTGAGATCTTGTCGAGCTCGTCGACGGCGATCTGGTGAGTGTCGCGGTCGGAGAGCTTGTTAAGGGAAGTAAGGATCCGGTTTTTGAGTTCGATCATTTGGAGATGGGAAGAAAGAGGGGATGCGCGAGAGTTAGAGGCGCTAGTCGTTTTGTGTCTAAATGAGGCCTTGGTGGTGGTTGTCGTGGCGGCGGCGGCGGCGGCTGTTGAGGGAGGTGGAGGAGGAGGAGGTTCACCAGGGTTCTTCGTTGAATCAGCCATCTACCTGCTGGATATGCAGTTCGCACGAAGATGGTGATTATATATTCGGCAGGGGCAGAAGAAAGGATAGAATGAAGAAGAGAGAGAGAGAGAGAGAGAGAGAGAGAGAGAGGGTGGTGGTGGTGGTGGTGAATGCCGGAGTTTCAAGAGGGACGATTTGAAATCATTTGAACCCCAGAGAAAAGAGTTAAGGGAGAGGGCAGAGAATGGAGAATCTGAGAGAACTTGAACGTGTCATTTTCAGAAAGGTCATCTTCTCTGTTGTTTATATAAAAGTTGAGGTCTTCTTGAAGGCATGACGTCATTCAACCATTCATCCATGAGACGAAAATAATGTCTGCATTTTGGTTTCAGGATGGCTTCAGGAGCTGCTGCTACTGCTCCTTAACTTCCATGAACAATGGATCTCAGCATTTGAATCTGTACCTTCCTTCCTTTGCTTGGTCTTTGGATATCTACATCCTAGTCGAACCAATGGTTACTTCACCTCTGTTCATGAATGAACAAAGGCACCACAAAACTCCAATTTGATTCTCTTGTTTTTCCTTACCGCTAAGGCAAGGACTGATGGCAAATAAAAGAAAAAAACTCTCTTTTCAATAAAGAGGGAACATGCATGAAAGCTGCACTTGTAATGCCTAAATGCTGAAATTCGAAAACTTTAAAGATTCAATTTGACCTCCTCAGTTTGATGCCAGATCGGGCCGTTTGAACAAACCAAAGACTATAACATGGTGCTAACTTTAAAGAAACAGCAGAATTATGTAAGTCATTTCCTACCTTTAAAGATACATGTCCTGTTTGGCTTGTGCAAAAATATGGGGTCTCACTCATGAATCTTGATTTTTGAGAAATACATGGGTTCTAACCTATGAAGGTTTGTACAGTGTAGACCCCTTGTTCTTCTGGGGTGGCATGAATCTGAGGCAGCATGCTTTTGTAAAATCTATGGCTCACCAAACTAAGGATGTTAGGTTGAACTTAAGATCTACACTTGAAATTCTTAGTTTACCTTTTTGCATTGGGAAAATGTCTGATTTTGTAAAATCAAAGGAAGGAGGGTCTGATCTTAAATTTATAGACATTAAATCCTAAAGATTTTAGATCAGGGGCAATTAAATGCCCTTAAAACAGTTGAGGATTAGCTTAGACATAATAAAATTATATGAAATCCATTTCTACCAAGGAAAATTTGCATACCATATGTTTAATTTTAAGAAGAAAAGCCTTTTTAAAGTACTTTTATGCAACTGATAGCCATGGCTCGTCTTTGCTACCCACATTAACAAATTTTAACACCTCCAGCGACTTGGCATCTATCTAACTAACTTCTGCCTGCCTTTTTGCTGCTGAGATCCGCCAACACTTCTCCTCATGCCCCTTCTTCGGCAGCACCATCTTCTCTTCTTTCTGCAATTTGTCATAAGAGTGACATTCAACTTGCCTTGGGATCGGCCATGGCCGGCTGCCTGTTGCTTTCTTCTGATTAACTGCTTGTTTGTTTTATGCTGCTTCTTTGTTTCTTCTGCAAAATTTTGTAAAATTGGTGACAGATTGCCCACAATTTGCTGCTGCATCTTCCCCTTTCATTGGCATAATCTAGTTTATGTTAAGTGCAACTGGACAATCATATTAATTAGATTATGCTTGTAAATAAAGAATGCAAGCCACCACAGGAACTGATATTTTAGAACAACTTTCTCACTCTCACTCTCACATATTGTAAAGTGGGAGGACAGGCCGCTTTGATGGGGAGACGAGATGCGGGTGACATTCATGACATCACTTCATTTTTCACATGAAAGGCATTGTGTGGTCCAAACAAGAAAAATTGTTCAATAAAAAGATAAAAAAAAACTGTAAAGCTCACAAGGCGCCAAATAGAGCATCAAGAGTTCGAGTGACAACAAGAGCTCCATCCACAAGCTAGGTCCCTACCCCAACTAGGAATGTACAAGAAGCTCGTCCAGCTCGAGTTCCATCCACAAGCTAGGTCCCTACCCCAACTAGGAATGTACAAGAAGCTCGTCCAGCTCGAGATCGACTCGAGCTTCATGAGACTAGTTCGAGCTCGACCCGTTTAAGCTTGTACCAATTGATTGGTATAATTTTTTTTTCTTTAAATGAAACCGCGAAAAAAGTATTCAAATTCGTTCAATCTAAAAAAATTCATGCTGGTCTTCAGCATCGCGCCAAATCTTCCCGTTACAGTTGTCAACTGGATCTAACCCAACCAGGCGAGGAGCCTCTAAACTAGATTTAAAATATATGCTCTGTCACAAACACCGGTTCTTTAACATTGTTTTAGCATCATACAAAGGGGCTACAAGATTTTTATATCAACGTTGATCTAACACAGTAAGAAGAAACCAGATTAGGTGCTCAGCAGGAATTATTATTGTACATCACCCAAAAGTGGATCATGGCGCTTTATTCAACCACTCCCCATTGGAAACTACCATCTCTTGACTTTAGTGATGATATCTATGCTTGTTAGGACTGCACAAACTCGGCTGATGCTCCACTCATTTATAAAAAAAAAATCGAGTTCGAGCTTACAAAGATACTTGAAACGATAAACGAGTCAAGTTCGAGCTCAATTTTGTGTATTCGAGGTTGAGCTTGAGCTTGCTATAAGGAGCTCGAGTCAAGTTCGAGCCAAACTTGAGCTTGAGTTTTTTGAGCCGAATAGAGCTCAAGCTGGCCAAGCTCGGGCTCGACTCGGCTCGTGTGCAGCCCTAATGGCCAACTTGTAATTAGCCTGGAGTAAGGTGGAAGTATGGCGTTACCGAGGGGGTTGGCGCAATAGATGAGGTGGAGGCTGGTAGGTGGTCAGTTTTTGTTTCAAATATTTAAAGCATCAACTCTTTTGATTGCAAAAAAGGATCAGCAACGCACAAGTTGAAGCGCAGTGGGCCGGCAGTCTGAGGCACCAAAACAGACCTTATTCCTTAGGGGGACGAGCGGATGAGTGGAGGATTTGGCTCTCTTTCTTAGTGGTAGGATAAAATACTCCTCTTGTTTACTCAAGAACGCAGAAACATGGCGGTGGTAATTGTGGTGAAAATGACATCTTACATCTAATGAAAGAAACCTTGCAGCTTTTTAGTTTCCTTATTTTCTGCTTTCATTCAACATCATCTGAAGGAGAAGCTCTCCATGTGTTTTTCACATTTACGAACAATTCCTATTTCAGCATCCAACTGCAACTTCAAGTCCATGCTGAGCCAAAGTTGGCTGGAATGCCATAAAAGGATTCCATGCAGGGAAAGAAAATGCAAGCCATCTGCAATCCTTAATGAGGCGAGTTCTTTCTTCAGGCTGAAGGGGAAGCGAAAATTTATTATGCAGAAGAAGAATATCCAGAAATGGGAAGACCAAGACCATCAAGTTTAACAGCATTCATCTCGCCATGTATGTGATCTGCATTTAATGGTGTTCCCTGTTATAGTTTCTTTTGGGCAATTTCTTATTACGAATGCTATTTCTGCCGCTCTGTTGTAGGATTTAAGTTATCATAATTCGCAAATGAAGAATCATTCATTGGCCATCGGCAAAACTTTTTCTTTCTTTCTTCTTCTTTCGGGAATTTAACACGTTAGAAAAGTCAATTCAAGTATAGCTATTTGAAATCTCTCTCTCTCTCTCTCTCTCTCTCTCCACATCTGAAAAGTGGGTTGCACGTAGGACTTGGTGGGTTAGGTGAAGTTTGATGAGTGCACATTGCAGATCATGAATTCAAAATCATAGGGATGTCGATGGTTTGGACATAATTTTATATCCGATTTTGATATTAATTCAACTACTTGAATTCAATGTGAAGAATCACAACGATTGGTAATCGGATGCAAATACAATATATATATATATATATATATATATATATATATATAGTGAATTCAATATATGTTTGTTTGTCACAAACATCCAGGGCATCGGGCAGGTACTCGGTATCAGGTCCGATTGGGCCCGGGTCAGCCCAACGGGGCCCGATTCGGTCCAATTTACTTTTTTATATTGTTTTATTTAATAATGATATATATTTTATTATTAAAGTATATTTTATATTCAAAAATTTTTATTTTATATTTAAAATAACTATATTTTTTTAGTTTAACGAGATTGGGCCCGGACTCAGGTTTCAGGCATACACCTACTTTATACAAATTTTGATTTTCTTTCGTCTTTTATACTCATTCTTAAACTTTTTTTTCTACAATCCGATCGCAATTTGAATATGGAATTCAAAGGGATCAAATATGAAATAATACTCTGAATCAGATAACTATAATGAAATATATGATCAACCAAAATTTATCGAATGTAATAAGAAGATACGCCTTTAGTCACCATAGAATCGACACTTGAACTCATCTCCAGGCCAAAGGCCTTAGCTTGGAAGTGTTTGATACATGTGCAGTGTGAGAACCATTAATTATCTGCTTGGAATTTGGATCCATCCATGTTGATTTCAAACCCCGTAAATCCGGGTCTTCTCTTAATGCAAAACTGAAGAGTACGAATTTTATGTCTCAAGAAGGCCGACTCTCGGATCTGTTTATTAACAAAGCCAGGATTTCAGTGGGAAGTTGTTGTCTATTACTTAAGAAACAGAGGAGTGATTTAAATGTAAAAGCATATAAATAAATCGCAATATAGACCCAATTTTTAATACCCTAATTATATTGAGCTATACTAATAATAAAAACACCTCAATCGATGGATCAAATGAAGTTGGTGGCAAATCAATTCGATTCACCTGCTGATATGGAGGTGCACGTGTTATACGATGTCTATTCCTTATTTTTTTAATTATATATATATATATATATATTATTTATTTGAAAAAACAAATATTATGGGTTTTAGTTAATTATGTTTTTTTTAAATGATTGAATATGTAATTTAATATAAGATATAAGGCCTTCAACATACTATAAGATTTTTAAATGTCAATGTAATATAAACCTTGTAATATAAACCTTATTTATATATGTTAGGCATCAATGCAGCCCTAGACTCTAAAGGCAATCGAGGGGAGAAAGAGGAGGGCATCGGCTCTCTCCGACTATGGCAGTGGATTCTCCTCTCATTCATAGAAAGAAAGGTTACTAAAAATACTGATTTGGAGGAGTCATGTGTCCACTAACACACATGTGAGAGCCTTCCTAAGATTTTGAGAAATCAAAATTTGCTATTTAAAAGTTTTAAAATTTATAATTTAATTAGTGTAGAAATATTGAAAAATGCAATTGGACCCTGTAAAAAATTTCACAAAATTTATCCAGTTGTACAACTTTTCAAGTTTGGCTTGCAAAGAAAACGTAGCACCGGCCTTTGTTGACCTCTACACAAGCTGAAGCACCTCTTGGATAGGCAATGAAAGATACTTGTCCTGCCTTTCGGGACGGCCAGTTCTCTAGTGATTAATATGTCGTGGTAAAATCTATCCCATCCATTCCCATCAATCGGTGTACTCCTTTGGTTGGGAGTCTCCATCTGCCGTCTTTTCTTATTCCAAGCCACTCTGTCCTTTGCATGAGTGGTCATTCATCCAAATGAATTGGCTTTCTAACAGGACGTGCTTGATTTACACGACATTTTTCTCAATAACTTTTTCGGTGAAGAATGTCCATGGTAAAAGTCTTCCATGTATAACTTTTTCCTCAATGGGAAAATTTTTCCAAAAATGAGGTGGAAAAAGTGAGGCATGTATAGTGTGTTTACTTTTGGTTTCTCACGTGTGCATTTCTCCAAAACAATACTCCACAAAAGCACTGCCCAAAATGCCATACGTAACTATCAAAAAACCAAAACTTTAGCACCAGCCAGTTGTAGGTAGGGGTAGAGCTATGATTTTTTCATGAGAAAGGCCGCATTATAGTTTCAAAATTTTGACAAGACCGAAATATCTTTTTTAAAAATTTTATATAGGGTAAATGTTTTTTTAAATTTATATATAAATTTAAAAAAAAATTGAGAGGGCGGAGCCAAGGCCCCTGCCACCTCCCCTATGGCTCAGCCCTTGTTGTATGTTGAAACAAAAGTTGCAAGTTCCATGTACTACATTGTGTGTAATGACCTAAAACTTTTGTTTCATGCATTTTGAATGTCCAAAACGTGTTCCACAAGATGTGTGACTGTGTGTTCACTGGATCTAGTTTTTGTGTCTTTTTACATTCAAACAAGCTCATGGGCCTCTTTTCTTGAATGAAGAAATTGGGTGTCACATCTTTTACCATAAGAGTAGAGCGAACCAAGGAGGGTAGCAGGGATCATGCCCCACCACCCCACACCCTTCAATTAAAAACAAAAAAAAAACATGTGATTTTTAAAATTTTTACTTATTATATATAAAAAAATTTAAAAATTATATTTCAGCTTTGCTAAAATTTTGAAATTATAATTTGACCTCTTTAATAAAAATTTCTTGGATCCCCCCACTCGAATATTCCTTTGTTTGGTTGTGGTAGGATTCACTAGAAATATGGAAATATGTCATCCATCATTGACTAGATTTGGATCTGTATTGGGATAAGCTATCATTTTGTTTATGCCTGGATATGGTATGTTAATGTAGTCTTTTCCTGGTACTGAGTTTTTCTCTCTTGGGTTTTTGTTTAGAAAGTCATAGATTTTCTTCCGATTTCTTAGATAATTATTTACTATCATGGACTGACTTTCAATCTTTTCTTTTTTGATGGTTTCTAGATAGGTTTGAGTTTGTGGTGGAGTGAACAGACTAGGTTTTATTAGGATAGAAGGTTTTTGAAAATTTTGGTTCAAATTGGTGTTCTTAAACCTTGGTTTGAAAGATATGTTTATTTCTTCTGGTTTGTTTACTTCCAAGGGTTTGGGTTCAGGAATATCTGAGTTGGTTTCTGGTCTATTGTCTTGAATTTTTTGCAAAACTTCGGTTTGGGTCTTCCATTTTAGGAGTTCTTTTACTTGGTTCTGTAGCATTGCTATTTGAGTCTGGTGTTCTTCTAGTTCCATTCTGATCATCAGCATAAATAAAATGATCAATAATATAGTGTTAGTGCGATCTGAATCGCCATCTATCACTTTAGGAAAGTGACCATCCATCAACAGATTTGGTATGTCTTTACTAGGAGCCGTTTGCTCTGGACTAGCCGTATTCTTTTAACCAATAAGGTTTTTGGTGAATACGATTACCTTTAGCTTACTAAGAGACTTGGCATGGTGACCGCAACTCAGTATAATTAGTTTATATATCTAGTACATTTGTTTCTGGTTGGTGTTCATAGTTTCATATTTATGGAGAGGACATCTGCATAACAGTTTTCGTTAGTCTGGATAACTTCAATATCAAAATCGTATAGTTTGATGTTGTTGACTAGCCTTCTAATTTCTTTTTTTTACAATTGAATTTTCTAATTTTGCATTCAACCAATATTTCACTTGCGTGTTGTCAGTTCTTACTTTAAAGGACCGTTAATGGGAATCAGAAATCTGAAGGAATATTGTCAGTTTATGCAAAAGAACCCATAACACAAATGTACAGAATGTGCAAAGGGTAAAGAATTGTACGAAGTTAATCTCTAGAAAAAATTATCCAGTCAATACTTCAGTCACTACCATGAAAATGGAAAAGTTGTGATTGTTTGGAAACATATTCCAAAGAGAAAAATTCGTACAATAATAATCTGCACAAGGAATCGTTTGAATAAAGCAAAGGCAGTAGTGAACACTAAAAGCAAAAGAAGATGTGACTAAAGAAAATGATTCGAGGATCAATGATCAATAATATAGTATTAGAGCGATCTGAATCGCCATCTATCACTTTAGGAAAGTGACCATCCATCAATGGATTTGGTATGTCTTTACCAGGAGCCGTTTGCTCTGGACTAGCCGTATTCTTTTAACCAATAAGGTTTTTGGTGAATATGATTACCTTTTTCTTACTGAGAGACTTGGCATGGTGACCGCAACTCAGTATAATTAGTTTATATATCTAGTACATTTGTTTCTGGTTGGTGTTTAGAGACTCAACATAGAAACTTCTTAGTTTCTTTACAGCATAGTTTCATATTTCTGGAGAGGACATCTGCATAACAGTTTTCGTTAGTTCGGATAATTTCAATATCAAAATCGTATAGTTTGATGTTGTTGACTAGCCTTCTAATTTCTTTTTTTACAATTGAATTTTCCAATTTTGCATTCAACCAGTATTTCACTTGCGTGTTGTCAGTTCTTACTTTAAATTTTGTATAGACCACATATATTTCAAAATGTCTTAAGGAATGATATAGTCCTAATAATTCTTTCCTGTTTATTTCCTATTTTACTTTGTTTTCTTTACAACTTCCTGAGTGGTATCTGCAAAGATATTCATTCTTATCATCTTCATATCTATATTTTAACACTGATCCATAGCTATATTCTGAAGCATCAGATTCTATAATCCATAAGAATAGTTTTTGTTCATTCGAAAATTCAAGTTTGGGCAGATTTTTACAAACTGTTTTTATTTGATTAATATGTTGTTTATCTTCTTCAATCCAGTAATATTCTTTGTCCTTTTTTAGTTTTTCTTAGAGTGGTTTACAGTGTTTTGCTAAGTGTGGTATATATTCTCTAACCTGATTTACTAATCCTAAAAATGATTGTAATTTCTTTTTAGTATCTAAATCCTCTGTTTGTGCTATCTTTTGTACTACATGGGTTTGCATTTTTATTCCTGCTTTATCTATTTCTATTCCTAGAAATTCTATTTGCTTTTTACATATTCCTGCTTTGGTTGCATAGTTTATAAATTCATTCAGTAATTCGTAATGATCTTCCTGAGTGTGAGTGAATAATAATATGTCATCTATATAGATTACACAATTTCTTAGTCCTTTGAATTGTTTGTCCATTTTTGTGTCCAAATGGTAAAACATTCTATTCATAGAATCCGTTCGAAACTGTGAATGCTGTTAATTTTTTACTTTCTTCTTCAAGTTTTAGATGGTAAAATCCACTTTTAAAATCAAATTTACTAAAGTATTGATATCCTAAAAATGAAACAATATACGAAGCAGAAGACATCCAATACCAAGAAGACTTAACCGAGGAATATACAGTACAAAGAGTAATATTTGATGATAAAATATTCAAACAAATAGAACTATAAGAAATTGATATTGACATTGAAAATATATTTGAATTTTCTCTTATCAGAAAAATCTCAGTTATAAAAAACATACTAAAGAAAAATACAAAAGAGTATTATATTATTAACCAAAGAGAACATGTTATAGATATAGACCAAGCTGTAGGAACAACCAGAGTACCTCTAATCAGCAGACAAAGTATCCAAGAGGAATTGAAACAACTAAAATTAAAAACACCCATGAAATATGTATATTTTGGAGGGATAGAAATTCTAGTAAAAGCATGTTTTAAAGAAGGAATAAATAGACCCTTAGAATTATACTTGTCAGATGATAGGATAATTTACCCAGCAGAAAAAGCCATAATAGCTAAAATAAAAGGAAACTTAATCTATCAAAAATTAAAATTTATAATAAAACCAAATTATACTATAAGCCTTATGGACCAAAACATAAACCGAAACTTAGTAAACAAAACGAATTACAAATTATTAAGCAAAGATTAAGTGTGAGTACATCAGGAACAACTAGTTGCCAGAAACAATTTCACATAAGAGAAAAATTTCCTAATTTGGTATCAGAGCTTGTAATTGTAACCAAGTATTCTAGTCAGGAAAAGCCTTATGGAGCATGTTCTAGAGGCAAATAGTGGCAAGTTATCGTCAACCTCTTCGGGGATTGATGAATTATCTGTAAGTATGTTTGCTTCAGTTACGAAATAAAGTGTTAATTTTCCTTACGAGCATGTGTTGATGTTTTGATTTTTAAGCATGTGTAGAGTAGTCTTATTCTCTGTTATTAGTTGGACTTTACCTGAGTTTGACTATATGATTCTCTGGCAAAAGAGGTGCTTGAATGTGTAACTCAAGAGAGAAAGACCCCAGATGAGTACCCACAAAGGCAGAGGCCGATCAAGGAAAGTGAGATGGTCATGTCATGAGGGGAACACAGTAAAGGCAATTCTTGAGCTAAAAAAATCATATAGAGAATAAGAGTTATTTCAGCATATCGATAGATTATAAGACACAAAGCACATACTTGAAAATGAGAATGTTTGCACTACTCGGACATGAAAACACTTCACAAAATATGGATAAAACAGACTTTGAAAAACTTTTATAAGATATAAAAATAGTTTTGGAAAATCAGAAAAGAATAAGTAACCAGTTAAATGACATTTTGAGAAATATAAACCAAAGAAAACCTTAGATTCAGAAAGTAGAACGTGAACCAGAAAAACTTTATATTTCTAACCAGATAGTTAAAAGAGAAATAAAATATCTAACAGCTATGTCAGGACCTAATTATTGGGAGAATAATAATAGAATCATTTATATGAACAAATCAAAATATGAAACCGATTCAAAGAAAACATTTATTTTTGAACAGAAATGTAGAATAGTTGAAACAAACCTAGATAGGAAATTTTTGGAAATAAATAAGGATGACATGTACTTAATACTAGACGAAGAAGAAATGAATACAGAAATTGTACTAGATAGGAAAAAAAACTTAATGAAGAAAATAAACCTAAGCCTAGACTAAAGACGTGACAATATGAAGGTTGTCCTGCCAATCAAGAACAGTTGGTGCAAGGTTGAATGGACAAAGTAATCATGCTACTAGAAAAATTAATAAAAAAAATTGATCAGAAATTTGAACAAGTAAACGAAAGACTAGACAAAGTAAATAGACAATTAAATAGTATACAAGAAGATAAAGAACTTAATATATTAAAAATTAACAGCCTACAAAAATCAGAAACTGATAATGAAATCGAAACAGAAAATTATGAATCAAGTGTGACATACACAAAATTAATAAGTCAGGAACAAGATTAACAGATCATGGATATGGAAATAAATATGAATACGACACCTAAAGAAGGAATTAAGATCAAAGAAGAATATCCAACGGGATCAAGAACTCATAAAGGAAATCCAAGTAGAAACAGACATTATGATGACTATAGTAGAAATGAACGATGGGAAAGAATTTGGAAATGCAGATTCAAAACAAAAGTAGAAGAAAAAGAATGGAAACAAGGGATATTAAATCTAGATAACACGAAACAAGGGATATTAAATCTAGATAACACGAATAACATATTAGTATTACTACAAACATGGAGAGCAGAAATGAGTAAACACATCATGGAAAATAAAATAGAAATAAAAAGCGTACCTACATATATTGAAAATTCATTTGTAGGAAATGTATATTTATGGTTTGACCAACTATCAAGCTCATCAAAAGAACCCTTGAGAGCAGAAACTGATAGTAAAGGTACGACAACTACAAATCCATTAGACATATTGAAAAAATATTTAGGATCAATCAAAGCAGAATTTTCACATACAAACATTGACAAAATATATGAGGACCAAGTAAAAATAACTGCTAAACAAAACATACTAAATCTAACTATATGTGATATATGTTATTTAGAAGAATATATAGAACTATTCAGTAAATATTATTACCAGACAATTATAACTATATAAGAAAAACTGGGGTATCTAGACCTATTCTTTTCAAAATTACTACAAGTAATCTATGGACAAGTAATAAAAACCTTCCAGGAAAATAAACCAAAAGAAGATATGTTAGGATCAAGAATAGAATTCCTAAGAATATGGTTTAAAACAATGTGTGAAGAATATGTAAAATAAAAAAAACTCAAACTTATAATACAATCACCATATAAATGTTGTGAAGAACATACAACACCCTAACTAGGATGTCAATCAAATTACAGACATAGAAGACATAAAAAATGTAAGAAACTTAAACACTATTATAAAAAATTACAAAAAATATAAGAACAGATACCCAAAAGGAATGTACTACATAAAAAATAAAAATAAGTACCCAAAAAACCCCAAAAGCTGTAAATATTATAATTGTGAAAAAATTGGACACATAGCAACAAATAAAGCAAAGATTAATAAACATAATAGAAAATGATTACATAAATATTGAAGACCTTGGTGAAACAGATATATCAAAAAATGAAACAGTATACGAAATAGATAGCAGTGGAAATGAGTAATAGGATAGAAAAACCTCAAGACATCCAATACCAAGAAAACTTAACCAAGGAATATACAGTACAAAGAGTAATATTTGATGATACAATATTCAAACAAATAGAACTACAAGAAATTGATGTTGACTCTGAAAAGATATTTGAATTTCCTCTTATCAGAAAAATCCCAATTATAAAAAATATACTAAAGAAAAATACAGAAGAGTATTATATTATTAACCAAAGAGAACATGTTACAGATATAGACCAAGTTATAGGAACAACCAGAGTACCTCTAATCAGCAGACAAGGTATCCAGGAGGAATTGAAACAACTAAAATTAAAAACACGCATGAAGTATGTATATTTTGGAGGGATAGAAATTCTAGTAAAAGCATGTTTTATAAAAGGAATACATACATCCTTAGAATTATATTTGTCCGATGATAGGATAATTTACCCAACAGAAAAACCATAATAGCTAAAATAAAAGGAAACTTAATCTATCAAAAATTAAAATTTATAATAAAACTGAATTATACTATAAGCCTTATGGACCAAAACATAGACCAAAGCTTAGTATTATATTGAAAACTATCATGAATCCAATTAGAGAAAAGATGTAAAGTAATGACAATTAAATGGAAAAATATGTATGTTGTAACTAACAAACAAAAAATATCTGCCAGACGAAAAAACAACAACACAATCCAGATAGGTAACCCTTTCAAGCAACTAACTACAGTAATACATGAAGATGAACCTTATTATTTAGAAAATGAACAAAACGAGTTACAGATTATTAAGCAAAGATTAAGTGTGAGTACATCAAGAACAACTAGTTGCCAGAAACAATTTCACATAAAAGGAACTATAGATAATATGACAAAAAGAATCCTTATCGATACAAGATCAAAAGATAACTATATTACGCCCGATATGATAAATAATGATATAGTATTACCGAGTGAACATTTGTACAAAGACATCCAGGGAAACATCATTAAAAGCCTAGGAAAGGTAAGCAAAGAGATAAAAATAGCAGACTATATGTTTGAAGAAGAATTTGAAATACAAACACTACGACATGACAACCTGACAAGAATAATATTAGGAAACAAATGGTTAAATAAATATGAAAACTTCAAAATAGAAAAGAATGTACTAGAAATTGAACATCTAGGGAAACATATAATAATTCCGAGAAATTTAGATGATTAGCCAAATAAGTAAAAGAAATTTTGAACAAGACATGAACAATGCGCTAGACAAAGCATTAGAAGAGAAAAGACTTAGGGAAGAAAGGCTTGTCAAAATATTTAAACTATGTATAATGGTATACAGATTCATTAACAATATTAGAAACGAAATAGAAGAAAAGAGACTAGCTCTAGAATCAGCATATGTAGAATTTGAAGATGACTATGATTATGATGACGAATTAACAGATTACGAAAATACATATCATGATTATGATGGTGACATAATGTGGAGAAATATAATAAATAAAATGGAAGGATGATTAAATTAGGAAAAGGGTTAACATATATAACACCAATTAATTGGAAAGAGAGAAGACAAGTAATCCTTACAAGAAATAAATGGATCATATGGTTAAAAAAGATGATTATAGTATGACAATTTATTGATAAATTAATACATAAAGTACAAGAACGATGGTTGAGAGAAATTAGGGATATAGATTCAGACGAAACAATGTCAGATATCTCATATGAAGAAACAGAATGTTTTCAACTACAAGTGTAAAAGCCTATAAACAAGAAACCAAAAATTTTGTGCGAAATAGAATCGGAAGATTATTCAGAATCTGTATAAGAGTTGTTAAATTTATTGGAATATTAGGGAAGAGAGTAATAAGGAGAAAATTTAGGGGCCATTTGATGGCATGAAATTATGGAATTGGAAATATATTTCTGAAAATATATTTCATGAAAAAGGGAATGGGAAAAATATTTCCAATTCCCATTTTGATGAATGTGTGATAACTGAGAAATATATTTCCAAAAACATATTTCTGTGTTTGATTTTTAAGAAATATATTTCTAGATTTTTAAGAAACATTTTTAAGAAACTACTGAATTGGAAGTACCAAAGTTTTCGTTTGTTCAGTGCCCTTGGTTTTCTTTATTAATGGCTGTGGCTGCCAGTGGTGTGAACAGTAACAAGTCCTGTTATATGAGAATCTTTTAGGACACAACTTGTAGGTACTTGAACAAGAGTGTCCAAGAGATATTGGTTCCAACTAAAGGACAAGTTCATCAAGCATATGCAGATCGGAGACATTCTTACTGATCATATATTCCTCTAGACCTAAAAAACTCGCAAAAGCCAGAACATTTCGGTTGCTCACGACAACAAACATATCTTTTTTCTTGCAGAATGTCGATATAGATGCCCCACGGCCGAGATATGGGTAATCCTCCTCCTCATTCAGTCAATATTCTTTCAACAAGTGCTAAATGAACGAATCACGGGCCAGCATAGTAACCGCAACTCAGTATAATTAGTTTATATATCTAGTACATTTGTTTCTGGTTGGTGTTCATAGTTTCATATTTCTGGAGAGGACATCTGCATAACAGTTTTCGTTAGTCCGGATAACTTCAATATCAAAATCGTATAGTTTGATGTTGTTGACTAGCCTTCTAATTTCTTTTTTTTACAATTGAATTTTCTAATTTTGCATTCAACCAATATTTCACTTGCGTGTTGTCAGTTCTTACTTTAAAGGACCGTTAATATGAATCAGAAATCTGAAGGAATATTGTCAGTTTATGCAAAAGTACCCGGAACACAAATGTACAGAATATGCATAGGGTAAAGAATTGTGCGAGGTTAATCTCTAGGGAAAATTATCTAGTCAACACTTCAATCACTACCATGAAAATGGAAAAGCTGTGATTGATTGGAAACATATTCCAAAAATAAAAAATCGTACAATAATAATCTGCACAAGGAAGGGAAATTTATAGCAATGGCTTTTGAGATTTTTCTTGATTTCATAATTCTCAATTTTGACATGTTACAAAACCATGTACATATCTTTGTGATTCCATGGTTAATTATGTACTCATAAGATCAATAGGATTATAAGATAGTTAAAAGGGCTCTGAGAGATAAGGGGTTGGTTGGAGGCTTCGACCTTTTTCGAGTGGTGGGTCAAACTCCGCTCACTCAAAACTAAAAGGACTAGTGTGCAAAAGGTTGAAGTATTAGCTAACAAGAACAAATGATCGGTTGTAGCTCCATGTTTCCATTTGAATGGTAATACATGTTTTTCTTTTTACACCAAGCATTGAATGATGTGAAACTAGGTCGCATGGGTATTCTATCAGCGTCACACTGTCGGTGTGATGATTTATGATTTTTAGGCACAGTCACTTATTGCGTACCAGATAGTAAGGTACTTGATGGTTCGTACCTGAACCAGACAGATATTGATTCATTTTAACAATCTTTAATTACAATGTATGGACATATAAATCAATTTTCGCTTTAGGCTGTAAATTATTAACTATGAATTTACTTTGCTAGAATTTTGTTTGGTACATATACACTTTACCATATTGTGTACTTATCATTTTCAAAAAATTGCCGTGTCCAAATTCATACTGCGTACTTTACTTAGTGTGTTTCTTAGTCTCGAATTTCAAATCCGAGACTGATATGTTATCCCGTAAACACTGGGTTTCATCATTGTATACAAATAAGGATTTATGGTTCTCAATATGTGGCAAAAATCTCTTATGTTCATCTCAAATCCTCAGATCTGAGATCCTTAAAATCCCATTCCTTGATCTGAGCATTTTAATTTCGAGGTAAACAGATGCCTCTTAGTGATCGTAACCATCAGGAGAAAAGCCAGGGGAGCAATAGGAGTCTTGGCCCCCTTCAATTTTTTTTTTAAATTTACATATAAATTTAAAAACAAATCATTTATTTTATATAAAAATATTGAAAAATAGTATTTTGGCTCCCGTCAAGATTTTGAAACGATAATTCGGCCCCTCACAAAAAATTCCTGACTCCTCCTTTGGTAACCGTACCCATGTGCCTTCAAGCTGAAATCATATCAAATGCAGATTTAGCAAGGTATCCATCGTTCGTGAAAATGTCGGCAGCTTCTTTATTCAAAGCCCGTCTTCTTCCGGGAAAATGAGGGATTTGTCAGTGTCCAAAGTTAGGTGGTTGTAAGAGTGGCTGCTAAATGAGCCGACAGCTCTTGCATGTGTTGTTGTCTCGTTCTACGTACATGATATGGTTGATGGCATACATTGATTTAACATATTGTTCACATTGTAAACAACGGCTATATGTTATAATTTCTGAAAACAAAATCATGATCTTATTCCTCAAACGTTGATGGATTGCAAGTTATTGGTTATTTATACATAAGATTATAGTTCTTCGGTGTTGTCCGGCCGATTCTGTCGGTGTTTGGCCGACTTTTTTTTCTAATCACACTTCACCGGCGAGAAGATAAGGTTCAAAAAACCAGCGGCCATCATGCATTTCTAAAGTTATATAACTTATGCATCAGCTGAAGTACATAACTCACTGACAATACCAACATTGTTACTGTTTCATGAACCCACCCTAAAAAATGGCACAGATTCATCAAACACCATAACATAACAAAAGTGTTGTTTGAATCTGCCTCTTTTTTTCTTTTTTTTGAAATAGATTCATAAGACAGTAATAATATGTTACCGTTGCCAAACAATCTCTAAGTTTACGCCTAAATAGTATGCTATTGTGAATTAATCTTTTCAAAACTAAAATGAATATACTTCACTCAGCTCCATATTTAACTTTGGACATATGGACAGCATGTTTTGTGTGTGTGTGTATATATATATATGTGTGTGTGTGTTTTTATTTCTCTTGCTAAGAAGTCTAATACAAAGAACCACTAGCTCTTTCGGGTTTATGTCTCGAGTTCTTAACAGACAAATTCAAAGATGTGAAGACCTAACTTAGAAAATCTTGGGGCTTTCATGGCTCTCTTTCAGACAGATATATCTATCTCTCTCGGCTTCAAACCTGTGAATTCTCCATCGAAAATAAATAGGAGTCCAAACTCTTCTATATTGTTCTGCACCTTCCATTTTTATCTTCTTCTTTGCCTTTGCTTCCATGGATATGCTTCCTCTGCAAGACTCAAGGTAGTATACCCAGTTTATCAACCTTAAGCAAGGCCAACCTCGATAGAATCGGTATGCACAAGTCCGGCGACTCGATTGCTTGCAGTATCCGCTCTTTCAACCTCCCACTGCTCTGCAAATTGTCTTCGTCCATGAATGTTCTTATTTGTTTCTCTTTGAGAGCTTCGAAGAGATGGCTCACAAGGCCTTTGCGAGTGTCCTCTTGGATGGTTTGAGCGGCCTCGGGCTAAGTATCTGAGAAGAAGAAGAAGAAGAAGAAGAAGAAGAAGGCGGAATTGTGAAAGGCCGATGGATGCAACATCAAAAGGAAGCGTTAACACTTGGTTGAATTTGTGTATACGTAGACAATTAGCTTTAAATTATAGTGACCAGAAAAGTAAAGGATTTGTTTGGAACCGATTTGGAACGACTAAATATTGGTCATAATTTTTGGTGGTCTCTGTGGATGGTGAGGAATTTTGGATATTCAAATATTCGGATTCGTATCCAAATTCGAATCCGAAATCTGATTTTACAATTTTGAATCCTCTGGATCCGATTTTATGTTCATATCCAAACCGAATTTGAGTTTTGAACCCAATTTTGTCAATTTTCAAAATCTAAGATCATTATATGTAAGACATTTGTCTTAAATTTGAATGCGATCCGAATCAGTAATTGGATATTAAAACTTTTTCCATATCCAATTTTCGGTTCAGTCGGATATCCTATTCAAATTTAGTATATTGACATCCGTATTGTTATGAAGACATGAAAAAATGAGAAACTTGGTCTATCAGCTAACTATATTGAGTTTCCAAGCTAATTGAGTTGTGTTTGATACCCTTGGTTCTCAAGTTCTTCATGAATTCCCATTATTATTAAAACCATGATTCAAGAACCACAATCTTGAGGTCATGAGAAGATGAAACAATTTGGAGGTGCTTGATTGCCCTTGCCCTACTTTGGACTAAGATTTTCACGATTTGAGATCCATTCATCTAATATCACGCACTCCTGGTTTTAGATTAGACTTTTTCTCGATGCAAAAACAAAAAGATAATCTCATGTGTGGCTTTTACGTTTGACTTAGGTCCTTACTTTGATGAATTATCAATTTTAGTTTCGTCTTTTCCACATCAAATCTATGGATTTAAAATCCCTGTTTTTCATGTCCATGCCCAAAAAATCAAGCTCCACTGAAGTTAGTTTAGCCAAGAGATATGGATCCTTCCTCAGCAACAACCCTACCCGTGTTGTGCTGAATCTTAAGGGTGGGCATCGGGCCGGGCCGGTGAGCCTGGCCCAATCCGGCCCGGGTCTCAGCTCGGCTCGGCCCATTTGAATTTAAAATTTTATTTTTTTATTATAAAATAATTTTTTAAAATATAAAATATATTTAATAATACTAAATATATATTTTTAAAACAAAAAAATTAAAAAATATATATTTTTAATGTCATCGGGCCGGGCCGGGCCGACCTATCTGTCTGGCCCGGCCCAAGCCCGGGCCCAATCGGGCCAGGCCGGGCCGGCCCGTTGCCCAGGCCCAGTGCTGATTTTAAAAACCAAATCCAAACCAGATCAAACCAACAGTATTCAAATCCGTATTAGAAAACCAACAACACTATTTGCTCCCCAAAGCGGCTTCCGAATAGGGAGAAGAAACTGCTTCAAGGGACATAGCTTAAACAGGCGGACTTGAAGGGCTATGTTCTTTTTTCGTAAAGTGAGTGGATTGTACGTGCAAGTTGACCCACATGACGATTTCACCACTTGATACCGACGTAGCTTTAGATCCCAAGAAAAAAGAAGAAGAAAAGAGGCTTAGACTCTTGCATGGTAGTGGGATTCTAATCATGAGACAAACTGCCGCAGGCGCTAATTATTCTGGATTAATTTAACTTAAAGCCCGCCATTGCGATTTTTCTAAGTCGAAAATCGAACAAAAGTGTCACGGATTCTCTTAAGAGCGTGACAGCATGCAATTCAATGATTGACATCTTCTTCTTTCTACAATAAGATCTGATCTTCATTGTTTCAGAAGCCTTTCGGCTTGCAATTCACGACCACTCGTTTTGAAATTTTATATTACGACCACATGATCAACGACCTTGCGTTGAATTGTTGACTTGAGAAGCTTCTGTGGGGTCTCTTGCTTTGAATTCTGCAGTCGAATCATGCACCAGTCAGCGTGATATGGAAGACAGTAATAATTTGGCGATGCATTGTTCGATATTTTTCTGCTTCACGCGGGGAACAGGAATCAATCAATCGATGGATGAGTGAACTAGGGATTGAGACCTTAGCAGCAGCTGTTATTCTGTGTCCTCCCATCAACACGCAGAGATCACGCGAATTGCGCGCAAAGCTCCATAAAAGTAGTCCAATGGGCACCACCAGCTCGAACACCAAGGTGTTCTCAGAAGCAGCACCGATTTCTTGTAGGCACTGTTGAGGAACAGGGAGTTAGCGGCAATTTGTCTTGGGAATACACACTATGTATTTCAGAGAGCACTGTGTGATGTTATGTTCCATAGTCTTTTGATCTCAGATTCAAAGCTACCATAGATTCTTAAGTTATGGATCCATTGTCAGTGGTTTTCGCAAAGTAGTACAAATTTGAGATCCACATTGAGAAATTCACTGTTTGTTTAAGCTGTGGATTTGAAATGAGTCTTCGATCTTAAATTCGAAGCTATATAAAAAAGTGTATGTTGAGATTTAATAGCATGTATTTTAAATTCATGTTACATGTTAAAAACCATATATGGTCTGATCTTAAATTCATGAATCTAAGAACGTAGAATCTCAAATCACCAGGAATGTCATATCCACAGTGAAACACACACAGCTTTAGTGAGGAGTTTGTATAATCTGTGAGAATCGTAACTAGTCTTGAGCTTAAACTTCATTGTGATAGGGTTACAATTTAGAGTGTTTTTCTTTTTGGAAGAAAAGAGGTTAACAAAACAATCCATCCTCCAAACCATATCTTAACATTTTCCGTAATCCCCCATTTTTAGAACACATTATTGGTTTTTCTTCAAATGTCATAACTCTAAAAAAAAAAAAAACCAGAAGATATTTCCAAACTGGAGAAGTTTATCATTCAATGAGTATGAAAATCATGTCTACCACCAACGTATATGGTCAACCATCCAAAATTTTTTCTTTATATGGATGATCACGCATATTTAGAACACATTATTGTTTTTTCTTCCAATGTCATTACTCAAAAAAAAAAACCCAGAAGATATTTCCAAACTGGAGAAGTTTACCATTCAATGAGTGAAAATCATGTCTACCAAATATATGGAACTATATGAAAAGCATGTCTACGCAGCATGGAAGCATCTATTTCCTAGTCGATTCGCTGAATTAAAAAAAAAAAAAATCAAATGCGAATCATTTTTTGAATTGGAAAAATTTAAAGTATCAAAGTTTTGAAAACGATCAAAAAATGCAAAAGGAAAAATGTATCGTCTGTAAGCTTCGACCAATTCGTAAAGTGGAACAGAAATGATTTAATAATCCAAAGAACGTGGAACAGCAAAATAGTTAAGTCAAATAACTGTTCGCATTAGAGGCACTTGGTGCATTGCTTTGCTAATGAAATATGTTGTCTCAAGAAGAATGACTTAAAAATATAAATAAAATATTTTTGGGAAAACAAAAACGAGACCTTTAATGTTGACTTGACAGCTGCTTATCTGCGTGAGAGAAGGTTCATGGTTCCTATACCGATGCATGTTCATATTTATATCTTTTATAATCATATTCTCAAATCTTGCATTTATTTTATATATATATATATATATATATACTTTTTATTATTAGTATTATAAAGTTGAATGATGTTAATAGTGTCCCCACATAAATTAGATGTATTTCTTTGCGTGTATGTTTTATTCTCATGGACAAATCAACAGTTATTCAACAATGGGCCAAAGGAAAACTGGGGATCACTATGCCCTAAAAAAGATAGAAACAAATTAGCAATTTGGTGTACTTTGTAATCCCAAAAATGAAGAGCATTATAGTTACTCTGTTTAATATGAAAAAGACAGTTCTAATGTTAATAAGATTGTGTCTGGTTTCAAAAAAGAAAAAGGAAAAAAAATCAAATGTGAAATGTAACTAGACTCCAAAACCAGGTTAGGTCAGATCCAATTAAGTTGAATTGGGGAACCAGAGGTCAAACCAAATCCCAAAACCATCGACATTCCTAATCTTCGGCAGAAAAATGGCGGGATTAGGTATGAGAAGTCTGACATCATTTTGTTATACTCTTAAGTATAGAGAGAGGTGAAGGTACAATCTCTTTTTCTTTTTCTTTTTCTTTTTTTTTAATGAAGCAAACAACATCTTTCAAAATTTTAGATGGGCTGAACTTGATTTTAGCTTCACCTTCCACATAACTTGGGTGAGAGAGGAAATCCAATTACCTAAATGAAGGCAGAATCTTTCTGTTCCCTCATCCTTTGGAACTTGCATAATGGTATTTCACATTTTACAGTAAAGAGAATTGATAACATGAAGTTTTGAAATGAAGACTAACTGTCTGCTTGTTCCCATTCCAATTCTTTCAAATAAAATCCTTAAGAGGGTTGGTACATTGGGTGGAGTGAGAACTTGTAAACGACCAGTTTTCGTTTGAAATTTTCCATGCGTAAACCTACCTTGGATCCTAAGTGGATGGGGAAAGGTGAAAACTTCGACCTTCTATCGGGCCGTAGCATAAAATTCTCCTTTCTGCTCTCCCAACTTTTTCAAATCCAATTCAAACGGATTTAAATTTTAACCGTGATATGCAAAGGGATGTAGTTGTTCTGTATGGTGCAGGCTGGATTCCGGCCGAACCCTTACGGCGAAAGGTTGCAGACGGCTACCCTGAATTTTGGTACAGGGCGGAGCAGAAGTCAAGACAGACCTTGACACAAAGAAAGCCTACCAGAAAGTGCCCAAACCTGTAAGGCTGTATCCCTTTATGGCGTAGGACAGTTTTCTTCCCTTTTGCTTCGTCAGTTTAGATTCCAGTCTACGTGAAGTCTATTTATGTGAATTAAGGAGACGGTGACAGGTCTTTGGGGCCCTTGCAGCGATTCCTCTGCGTCTAACTCATAGTTCCTTGTTCCTTCCTCCAACAGGGCCACCACCATTCTTTGAAGAAAGGCAAGATTGAGGACTACTCCCACCGTCTCCCCATTATATGTATGTAAACTGTAAATGAGGAAGAATGGAAGATGTTCGTTTCCTGGGTGCCATTAAAGAAGGAGGAGGAGAAGGGTGTTCTGTTCCTGGATTGGGGAAAGGAGGAGAGTTTTCTGAGAGAGAGAAAGGGTGGGACACGTGTAGGTGGGGGCTCTGTTTCTGTTGCGTTTTGGCTTTTCCAACACCCGCCATTACAGAAACCAGAATGAGACAAATACCGAGACAGAACGAATAGCAAAGAGCAAAAGAGAGAAATACGAGGGAGGGCTTAGTTGGGTAGAGAAAGAGAGAGAGGGAGGGAAGGACGGAGGGAGGTTGGGTTGGCTTAGAGGGGAAGAGATACGGTGAGGGCGACGTAAAGCATGTGACGACCGTTGTCTCCTTCTGGTATTAAAAAAGTTCCCCTCTCTTCTTGCCTCCGCCCTCTCACAAACTTCTTCTTTGTCTTTTGCATGCGGGCAACCACCTCTCCCTATCTCTCTCTCTCTCTCTCTTCTGCGGCTCCTCCTAGAGTTTTAATGGCAGATATTGACCGTGTGAAATTGTCTTAGAAAGTGAAGTTCTTATTAATGACACCCATCCACCTGTTGGTAAGAGTCCCCCTCCCCCACCCCCTCTCCCGCTCGCGCGCTAAGCAACTGTCTGCACTTCATTTTTTTTACAGAGGGAGGGATCGCCATTGTTAGAGTTCTGTGGTTGAAATAGATTTTTCCTGCTTTAAATATATTGGCACTGGCCGGGTTTTGGGGTTTACGGTTCGAAGCTTTAGGTCGATCTGCAGGCTTTGTTCGAGTCTTCGATATTTAGTTGGGTTTTTCTTGCTGCGGAATGTCGCTCTTAGATGTGTTCATCAAAGATAATGTTTTGGGGACTTTGTTGTACTTCTTGTGATTCAGATACATACACATGCATCTGGTATTGTTCCGGGTAGATATCTCATGGGCTTATTATCCATCAATGATCCTGCGTTCTAAGTTAATCGAATTTTGTTGATAATGTGGTAGCTGGCAGTTCATCAGCGCCTGGAATTTCTGCACCTTTTTCCTTTTTGGTTTTTGTTGTCGACCATGCTTTTTAGTTTCTTCATTCTCAAGGATTCTGGCTTTTCTGCATCTGTTTTTTTCTGTGGTTTCTTGTGGTTTTTTTCTGATTTTTTGGTCTATCTATCAAGTTTCTTCTCTGCAACTGATCTCGCTTAAATGGCCTTGATGGTTTTTTATGAAGCCTGTCCTGTTATCTCTTTTGGCTGCAGACGTTTCAATGGTATACTTTTACTAGATTGGCATTGTCCGTGTTAGCATGATGTTCCTCCTCTTTGAGGACATCTTGAATCTTATTTGCAAATTTGTAACATATAATTGGCAACGATCTCTTTGGGAGTGCGGATTCTTCGTGTGTGGTTCAACACACATGGTCCCCTGGTCAAGGATTCTACTGTTGATAACGTCCTTCCGAGTGTTTCATAGTTGCACGCACACTTTTACGCATCTTGATCAACATCCAATTAGTTTCTTTGCGATTTTTCCTTTTGAAAGTTGTAAGTTGTAGTGATTTTTTCTAATGTCTCGGTTGTGTGTGGCAGGTTCGTGGAGACTCTCGTTTCCGGGGAATGCTAATTCTATTGATCCCCGGTTGGGTACCGTTCGTTTCGTCTTTGCGCTTGTAGGCAACATTGGACTCATTATGATAATCAGTTGTCAGTAAGAAGGCATTGGCTTCCTCAGTTTTTTATGGAGATCTGCTAGTTTTCATTACTAGCAGATCAGAATCTATTCTTCTCTAAAGTTAGAATTTTCAGGGGTATACAGATCATACTTTAATTAAATGGTCTTAAAATTCTTCTTCTCTTTATCCTTGAATTTCTTTTTCCCGTCTCTGCTTGCTTGCTTTCTTATTCTGATGCTTTCTTGACCCATCATGAGCAGACAAACTGTACTGCATTTAACTCATTAATCTTGTTCTCTGAATTTGTGTCCACAGCCTTTTTGTTCAAGTTCAGCTTTGCAAGTCCATAGACCGCCTTCTTCTTATTCTTCTTAGTTGTTGAGGAAACCCTCCAAGAACCACTTTATTGATGATATGGACCTTTAGTTTAAACCCCCCCCCCATAGTCATGTTGTTTATTTCGAAATTCTGTTGGAACTGGTTCTAGCAGTAGGGATGAAAAACTAGAGAGAGAGAGAGAGAGAGAGAGAGAAAGAAGAAGAAGAAGAATAAGATCCCTTTCTTGCGTTGTTAGGATTTATCCATTGCTGGAGAATATGGTTGATACAGTTGAGGCTACTGAGAATGGTGTTGCTGCTCCTGTCAGAATAGGGACAACAGGAACCATTGGTTCTTTGATGATCAGAGAATTAGAATCCATGAAAGTCGCACAGAAGACAGCTGATCGTCCAAGGAAAAGCACACCGACTACTCCCGTCTCAGTTCTTTGTGGTAGCACTCCCAAGAAAGCGCCAGCAAAGAAAACACTGCCAACAGAACCTGGAACCAGCAGCAGCAGTAGCAGTGGAGGTTGCAACGGCGTAGCCGCCAAAAGCTCCCGAGCCTCTCAGAAAACCACAAGAAATAACCAGCTTAAAACAGAACATCAGATACCTATGCTGGATTCTGAAAATGGGATCATTGATAAGCAGTGTTGCAGGAAAATGACTGACAAGAAGACCTCAACTTCTGGTTCAGGAAGTTATATTGTGGAAGTGGTGGATGTTAAATGCGGCGGGACAGATAAGATTTGGTCAGGCCCGATTACAAGTCTTAAGAAGCTTGGGTTCTCCAAGCTCTCTGATACTTCCTAGATGATAGAAAGCAAATGACAAGAAAGGAAAAGAGGGAGAGAGGTAGAGAGAGAGAAGAGCGCATTTTTATGAAGAAATGCAAAGAAAAGCAAGAATCTTGGAATCAGGATCGTCTGGTTTCTAACTTCAGACTTTTGTAATCGAGCCTGGCGGTGCCTTTTGGTTGAGCAACTTCAACCAAAGAGCATATATTTTTTCCGAAGGCATTACCATTTTTCTTCTTGTTTGGTTCTTTTGTCTGAAATCTGTAATTGAAGCTGAGGATGCGGATTGAACGTCTACTTCTTGGTGAAATCTGGCTTAGTTTCTGGCTTCTAATATACTTGATTTCCTGCAAGATCAAGGAGGCTACGGTGCCCTTGGTCCCAATTTCTAATGGGATCACTGCTGCCATTCTTGAGAGATGTTGGGATTTTTTGAGAAGGTCTAAGGCTGTCTTTTGGTGAGCCCTATTGGTTGTCTCGCTATGTTGATATATATAGACTATTAGTCTGCAAAACTGTTGAATAGCGTGTCACCTTGTGAACGTGACAACATTTGATTTTCAAATTGGTGAAACTGAATGAATGGAAATGATGATGGTGTCATCGTATTTTTGTGTATGCATTTATGAGTTGTGCAGCATATTGTTCAATAGTCCATGTGTAGCCCCACCTCTCTTTCTCTCTCTCCCTCTCTCTTTAATATCTCTAGGCTTTACCCACCAAATTCATTATATGCCAAGTATTGATTTAGTATCTGTAAGTTCATCGCGAAGTGAAACTGAGAGTGGAAATTTCCACCAACCAGACCATCCCATGTGCGTTTCTGTAAATGGACGAAATGTTATTGTTTGCTCGCTTAGCTGTTTCCATTCATATTTTTGGATGCCGATTACTTCAAAGAACGAAACCACTCGGAGCGGGTCTTTTACGAAACTTTGACCAGGAAACTGCATTTAGCAATTGCTTCTATTGAGAAGAAAGAAAAAATAATAATTCCATCGATGGTAGCAGAAGTAAAATAAGGTAGTAATTTGTCTCACCTGAATCAAAGGCTAGAAGGCATGAACACAACCGGGAGCTTTGTATTGAGCTATGATCAAAATAAGGCATGGTAAATGTGCGTCCTCTTGAGTCAAGTTGTTCAACGCATGTGTAAAATTCGTGATTTCTGTCGCCGTTGTCAAAAACTAGAATATAAAAGATGTTAATGTTGGTTTATTTCAACTTTTTTTAAAAAAAAAAAAATTGTGGGCAAACTTCGACAGGCTGAAACCATGATCTGGGGAAATGGTTGTCAATCTCCCAGGAGATTTATCTGGCTTATCACCAACATGATGTGAACGTATAACCATCACCCCAGGATGCTTGCCTTGAAGATAAAGTATCATGGCTCTTGGTGAAGGGTCGCTGTAAGCATTGATGATTTCCATGGCAGTTGTGTTCCTGCGCATCGTTTGATTCCCCACCAATTTCGCACCCCAAAAGAAGGAACAGCAGGACACCAATCTCGGACCCTTTTGGTGTCATTGGTCTAACTATTGGAAGTTGGTTTTGTTGGCTCGAACTTGAAATTTACCACCGCCCACCAGGCTTTCAATGAGCAGGGATCCTTCAGAAACTCAACTGATGTGCAACAGTGTTTCTTTTTTATGAAGGTTTAGCAGCTATACACAGTCCATTGATCTCATATTGGGTATATTGATCGTGCAATCTTTCTACAACCGTCGTGAAAAGTAGTACATTGATATAAATAATAATTTGATCAGCATAACTTGTTTCAGTAACATTTTGTCTAAGGTAAACAAGATAAGGAAAGAGAGGATGGAGGAAGCTAATACACATCGATCACAAACAGATCCAAGGACACAGATGAATACAGTGCATAAGACGCCAACCAAAACTGGACCCTTATTCAGTTGTTTGTAATGTCCAACGTAGAGCACAAAAGTCTAGACTTGGTTAATATACGAAGAATCTTGCCCAGATTCACGCCAAAAAAGCCCATGCCTTGAAGCTCCCGAACATGTGAAGAAAGCACATAAATCAGCTACCCAGCGCCCTTCACTCAAATGTCTAGATTCAACAGTACTGGAATATGAACTACTTAACAGTTGAATAAATGCAAAGAAATCAAATAATTTAAATTTTATTTTTATAAGGTTGATGTCAAAGGTCATATGATACATAAAGAGCAAAACCAAAAAACAATATAATAGGATGCACCAAGAACTCACTGCCATGAAGGAGGAAAAAAAATTGCTGAGACTATGCGACTGAGAAATGAGATAATGCCAAACAGCCAAAATTTCTTGTACACAAGCGGATGAATATGATACACAAAAATCTGAGGCGGGACCTCAAGCTTATGAGATGCTGGAGCATTTCTTCAGTGTCTGCTTATGAAAGCCACAAGACCAGACAGGAAACTATGCCGTTAGCAGTATGATCACAATGAGAAGGACAATGCAAAATATCACTAGTAGCAAGCATGCCTGCAATGAAGAAAACACTGTCATGAGAAGACTCAGTTTTGGTAATTTTCCTGATTCAACAATGTCAAAATGTATTCAGCAGATGATTTACCAGAGATGAATTTGGTTTTCTATCTTTTGCTGCTTTCGCTAATTGAGTTTTGAGTCTTTTGACTTGCTTAGAGGATGCATGATAGCCTTCGTTGGGACTACAAATGTTGCCTGTGCATAGGAAAGGGCATCAGTTTTAGTTTTCACTTTTCAGTCACGAGATAGTCTTACACCGAAGCTTGAATAGAATACCAGTCGTAACTCCTTGGTCATGAATAACCACTCCCAAGTCTTCATAGATTTCATTCACTTCACCAAGTTGTTGTCGGATCTCCTCAATCCCCTCTTTCTCAGTTGTTAACATAGCCTCATTATCAAGCAACACAAACTCTTCTCTGCAGTGAAAACCAAACAAACAGGATGAGAAACATAACTTCTATAAGCTTACTAACAGGGAAAAATATTTAGCTTATGCTATATCTCACTATTTTTAGCAGTTTGGTCCAGTGGAAATATGTATATCCTGCTCAGAAACTTCCAAGCAGGAAGAAGAGACAATTTGTGACTGATTACAGAGAGCCAAGGAAGGCAGGCGGGGGCCAGTGTCCCCCACCCACCCCACCCCTTCAGAGTTTGAAAATTTAACATTCACACATTTAAATCTTAAATTTTCACTTCAGCCCCTGTACGAATTTTCAAAAAATATATTGGCCCCTCTGAAAGTTCATCCCTCGATGGTTTGGCCCCACCAAGACAAAAATCCTGGCTCCACCCTACTAACTGAAGCTCAGGAAACGCATTATTTCCAGGTTGTCTTCAGCTTGACATAAACCTGAGCATTAAACATTTATTTTACAAGCTCTGTGTTACAACCATTTAGGCAGTATCTCAGTTCAATAACTCAAACGCATTTGAAGTTTGTGTTTCCTAGAGCTGCTCTCCACCACCCAGAATAGCTAGAAGCCTAGACAAAAAGGTAATTTTAGGTTCTGAATTAAAAATCTAAGAAAGGAAGGCTTCTTAGCCTTTCCTAGAATGTATCTACCAAATTGCATTTTAACCCAAGCATACAAGCCATTTGCCATCAAATCTCAGGCAAAATGTTCAGATACACTCATAATTTTCACAAACACATGCTGTTACCTTGATGACAAGACACTTTGGGGACTGCAAGGAGTATAAGCAGTTCTTCTCTCAGCTGCAAGCCTTTGAGATCTTTGAAATTCCTTCAAAATTGCTTCAAAATCTTTTGCAAGCTTTGCATCAGCAATCTTTCTATTAGGCTGCATTTATTACATAGTTCAGAAACTTGAGTTATAGTGGTCATGCTGTCCATCATGTGTGAAATACATAGTGTCACATATTTGACAAAGCAGAGCTTCTAACCACATGAAAGGTATAACAAGAACTTCCTATTAACATACTGGAAATAAATGTGTAACATACAGTCAAACAGGTTAAAGCAATAAAGATTCAGGCATATTAATTAATTGCATGCAGAAAACAGTATATATTCTAAAAAAACTTAAAAAGTGAACAAAATCAATGGCCTGGAATGTTAGAAAAATTTAACTCTCTCTCTCTCTCTCTCTCTCTCTCTCTCTCTCTCTGTGTGTGTGTGTGTGTGTGTGGGAGAAGGCCAACCAGTGACCAAAAGATGACCGTTATGGCTGGAACAGTTTTGACTTGCTCTTACTCATAAAGGATAAAGCCGTATTGCCCTCTTCTTTCCTCTTATAGTAATAAAAGCACAATCAAATGAGGTCAGTATACTTTTCTCTAGATGTGTTTCGTGAGGGACATTGCAGGACAATGCTCACCTGAAGTACTCTGTAACCAGTGACTTCTGACTAGCTCTTTTCCAGAGAAAGGAGGACGTGAACACCAGAACTTCAGAAACAAATAAATGTATGAATATAAGCAGTTAAAACACCTTTCTGACCACCCCAGACATAACGACGAGAATTGCATATCAAGATGATATGTTGATAAGGGTGCTAAATATGGTCATCCCTTGTCATAGATCAGGTGCGGAGACCATATATCAGCACCTTTTGGGCATCCACAGCCTAAACAGAAAAGGGTCAATACAGACTAATGCAATATATGGTAGACACGAACAACAGTAGCATCGTTAAGCTTCAAGCAAATTACATTCTAACGTGTAGAATGAGCTAGAAGAAATAAGCAACAGCAGTATGGTCCGCTATGTAGTATGTCAGCAAGACGGTCAGGACTCGGGTGCAGATAGCCAATACACAGACTAACCTCAGCATGATGATTCGTTCCACTGGCAGCTTTAAATTTTGCGGAAGTTTCTTTAACCAATTGTCCAATGTGCTGCCGAGTTTTGTGCCTGTGAAGATATTCATACATGTAGCTCTTATATTTGGATCTTGCATGCCCAATACAATATGCAGTGACATTTACTGGGCAAACTAATGAGTACTAGCAAATGAACAACAAGACACTTGACACAGTAGCACATGCGTAAACCGCAAGAGCAATTTTACCTTTGATCTTTATGAACGAACCTAGAAACCCAAAAGACTAAACAACCCAAACCTAAGAAAACTGAAAATACGATGCTCAGAACAACCATTCGCTTAAAAAAAAAACAAGTACACGGAAAATTATCAAGAAGAAAACCAAGGACTATAGCCAAAGGCAAAAAAAAAAGTAGATGAAGAAGCCAAAGCCCCAATTCCCCACCAAAATGGAACCCATCATCAGAAACGGAGAGAAATGCTTTGCCACAGAGACAATTTCGTACCACCATTGTGATGTTGAATTCCTAAGAAAAAATCCAACCCATAACCGAGTGGATAGCAGATCATACTCTGAAAATAAACCAAATCCCATCAACGAACTATTCGTCATGCCAAGTTTTCTTCAGAAGCAAAACAACGCCACCTAACTTTTCACGACAAGATGAGCCAATTCTAATTACACGTAGCAAGAAGCTCATATTTGGTTTGAAGCACAATTTCTACAAACATAGCATGCACAATTCCGCATGCGAAACCACACTCAAGAAACCAAAATCATGAAGAAGATGATGGCGAAGAACAACGGAACGCCGAACTCACAGCTTCTCGCGGAGCTCAGGGGTGTCCTTTGGGGTGCCAAGGGTGTTGACCAGCCGCTGGAACGTGGAGACCGCTGTGTTGATCTGGAAGATTCCGGCGGCGACAGCCTGGGAAGGATCCTGCTTCCCCCGCGCCGGAAGCGGCCGACCGGACTCGAGATCCTCGAAGCTCATCGCCTCCTCCTCCCTCTCTTCCGAGCATCAAACTCAAGGCAATCTCAGAGAGAGACAGAGCGAGAGAGAGCAATTACAGTACAGGCTGTTCCAGCAGCATATGAAGGAAGGATTTGATCCAATAAAAAAAAGCGGGAGAACTGACAATGCAGGAAAAAAAAAAAGAAAGAAAATTTCCCCGTTTGATTGAACTGTAAAAAGACAATTTTGTCCAACCACTTTCTCCTAAAACGTTTGATTGCCGGGTCAAACTTTCCGGCGTGATTATTTTGAATGAAAACTTTTGCCATCTGCCAATTGCCATCAAACACGAAAAGTCGGTGGAAGTTTTCCTTTTTCAGTTAAGAGATCGTAAATTCTAATTTTCAAGTGAAAATATTATTTTCCATTTTCACTCGTGAAATTTTTCAGCTGAAAAGGATCTGGAATGCTTTTCTATTTTCAATTGGAGATTGAAACTATATAGTAAGTTGGTTAAAATTTGTGCTCCCTCTTGCATGGCACATGAATCGAATACCTCATGAAATTTATCATGAAAAACGACCACCATCATTTACTTCTATGAATCAAACTTTCAAAAACAACATTGGCTTCGAAGGAGAAGTATAAATTGCTTTTAAAATTAAAGAAAAAAAAAAAAAAAAAAACTCCCTTCTTCGATGTTTGATAGAAACTTGTACAAAGAGAAAAACTTTCAACGGAAATCGCGGACCCAAACATTCCACCGCCTATCAAACGATTTAACAATGTAAAGAAAAAAGTTTTCAGCATAAAAAAATCCCACAACTGCCACGAGTCCCTCGAGGGCCACGTTTCATCTCGGAAGGCTAAATCCGTCATTACCCATTTTCTGCATTTTCCCTCCTTTATTCCTTCCCAAAAAAGCTTTATAAAAAAAGAAGCAAAATATTTAGGCTGGCAGCACCATGTGGCTGCCCGCGGCTGAACGACACGTGGCAACATGGGCATGCATTTGCTGACGCAAATCTTTTTTCTTTTCTTTTTTTTATAAAAAGAAACTGGACCTAAAGTTTTCACAAATCATCCGATCCGATTCCCACTGTAGGGATCTGACTGAGAAGAGGATGCTAACTCGATTTGGACATAGCTTTTTCTCTCAAATCCAATCACATCCAATGCATTATCCGACTAAAGTGGATATCCAGATCCAATTGCATATAAACATTTGAATCCTAGTTTGAATTTGTTAAATAACAAGCCTTACAAAAAATATATTTAAAATTGCAAGTATTTTAATTGTATTGTATTTTTTTATATTCAAATCTGAGTCCGATTTAGAGTCAAATAATTGCTTTGGGAATTCAAATCTGCTGCAAATCAATCAAAGAAAATGCATTTCAAGGAAACTGGTTGTTAAAAATCAATTTTAGAATATTTTGGCGATTTCTATGAGCAAAGTTTGGTGGGCATATGTGAGGCCATATCATCTGAGTATCCAATATGATTTCTTGTTTAATTTAGAAGACTCGAAAAATTGAGGTTGTTGAACTTCGAGCCCTTCCTAATCCAGCTTCTGGTTTTCTGAAAAATTTGAACAATAAGTTCTTTAAAAATAGCTCCCCAGCAAATTTTTGTATCTTATGGCTATGGGTCAGATGTGGAATAGATTAGAAGTTTGTGTGAGTAGAGGATTTATTTGAACTTCATGGTTCAACAAACTAAGAAAATATGTCAGCGTTATAAGAATTTTCATTTGTTAGGTTAGATGTCAACATACTCGATCTGAAATGAATGTTTCTACCATATCTGATGATTTATTAGATGTTCATATATTCAGGTTTAAAGTCGCATTCGAATACGAAAGAAGAAAAACTTACATAAGTTTGAATCCAATATGCATCTGACATTAAAATTCACTTTAGATAGATATACAATTGAATCTTAATCACATTGTGATTTGTTGGGAACCAACTTTCAAAATGTATGGATATTGGATTTTGTTATAATTTATTTAAAATTGAATTTGAATCTGATTATGCAATTACTTAAAACTGAATCCAATCAGATGTTATTTCTTAAATTCGGATCTAATCATATTTTCCCATTAATTTTTTTTTTCACATTCAATTTTTTGTTTTTAGTACTATGATTGGATGTCTAATCCAGTATAGGCACCCCTAGGTAGGCTAGCACAAGCTCGACTTTAGTCTTGAATAAACTCGGCTCAAGAACGAGTCAACCAATTCAAACTTGTCTCAAGGCAACCTCCATGAGCCCAAGTTCACCAACTGGAACAAGCTAAGCTCAAATTCAAGACTGGATAGGCTGAACTCGAGTTAGCCAAGCATGTCAATTTTGACAAGAGGTTCGAATGTAGATTTGACCCTCATACCACTGAGAATGACCCGACTCACTCCTGAACTCGGGCCTAAAACAAAGTAAGCTCAAATTCAAGAGTTCGAGTGTTGAATTTGTTCTCATACCACTACTGTAACAATCCGACGTACTCATAGGCTCGGGCCTTTGGTTATGCAGATTCCAACCTGCTTCCTAACAGCTTAAGCTTCAGTTTCAAAAAGGCTAAAAACTAAAAGAACCATTTATGTAATAACCCCATTTATAATCCTTTGAAAATCTCTCACAAATAAAATCTTTGGGGTGTTATATTTCCAAAGCCCTTAGTGTGACTTATATTATCCGCATGATAAGAAACTCTGCTTTTGACTGCAACTACACGTCTCTTACAATCACAAAAATGTTGATATCGCCATTATTTTCTGTTTTCTAAAATGTCATAAAATCGTATGTTTATTCAAATATTGCTCCTTATCATACAGACCATCTACATCATATTCATATGATTGAGATATTTAGGAGCCGCACGATAGCACCGGATCTCAATTCGGATTTAATGAGAAATCCAGGGTTCTATCAAACACCCCATCTCAAAACCACGGATTTTAGATCCGCATCTTGTTTGTCAGCAGGTAGGTCATAGAGTGTTCAGCATCCCCATCATATCTGTCTACTTTGAATTCGGGTCTATTTCATTTTCTCTTTAGATTTTGGATTTTTTTAGACTTTTGAAGGGTGGTTTGGCTTTACGAACACATTTTATGTACTTCATGATAATACCACAAGTTTTTTTTAATGTCAAATAGTTGAAGTTGTGGTGGATTCATAAAACATTAAAACTAGTTTCATGAACTTATCCTAATGTATAGATTCACGAGACATTTACAAATTAAGTCAAAAACATTAGTTGGATGGACACTTGTTCATAATGAGGCGCGCACATATATATATATATATATATATATATATATATATATATATATATATATATATATATATATATTAAAAGATATCTAATTAAAAATAAAAAAATTTTAAAAGATTGGTATGAACAATTGTCTACACCAGTCATTACGTGGGTACACTACTGCTGTAGAATACTTTGTGAGTATCTCATGAATCTAATCCAAAGTTTGGTATAGTGATGAAATCTAAAATGTTTCATAAATTTAATTGAATGTTTATGATATATTTATGAAACACGGTGAATTTCTCAAATCTGCAACCATTCGGAACCTGATTTATATGAATTCACTTTTTTTTTTTGGGAGAAGAAGAATAAAATTTGGAATTATTTTTAAGAAAAAAAAAAAAAAGGACTGCGAGATTGAGCTCTTGGGTTGTGACCTAAACCAGGAGCCGAAATACCGAGGGAGCCGATCGAATCCAGCCACGGTAACCAGCAAGACGACGGGCCCACCTGTTCAAAGATAAAAGCGCTGGGCCCCACCGAAATCCTCAACAACGGATAAGAAAGAAGATGACTCTTCAGAAAACAAAAGAAAAAAAAAAAAAAAAAAAAAAACAGAGAGATCAGAGAGAAAGAAGATTTTTACCAGTCCCAGCTATAAAAGCACGGCCATGGATGAAGTTGTCTCCTCTTATTAACTACTGCAAGTCATCGTCTGGTCTCTAATTTCTGCAACAAAGGCTTCCTGCCACTCTCCGTCCGCCATGGCCGCCCATGCACTCTGCGTCTTCTCCCCTTCCTCTTCCCTTGCTTCGGCGCCCTCTCCCCGGCATAAGCCAACCTCTGGGTTTCTGGGGTTCAGGAACTTGGGTTTCGTGAAGAGCGCGAACTTCAGAGTCATCCGCGGCCCGGCCTCAGGGTACAGAACCAAATGCTGGTTCAATCTCGGCACCGACGCCGAGGGCGCCGGCATCTATGCCAGCCAGAAACGCAACGATTACACCGCCGACGATGTTGATCAGGTTCTTCTTCCTCTTCTCTTAGTTCGTTAGACCGTTCCTGCAGAAGCCGTTTCTTTACGCCTAATTGAGAATGTATAAATTGTTGCGTCTCCTTCTCAAGTTCAGACTGATTTAACAAGAAGATCTATCGATTTTGTTCTTTGGAACGAAATTTGTCATAAAAATGTCATTTATGCATCGTTGTTCGACAAAAGTGCACGCTTTTTTTCACCGGAAAAATGTGTGTTTTTGCCGCCAAGATTAGATTCAACAGTTTCGTTTTCATGTTCATTCATTATGCAATGCAGCACGCATTCTGTTCCAGTGATTAGGTCTCGATTATTTTGAAATCATATATGTTGAGTCTACATTTAATCAGTTCTGACAGTCAAAATTATTTTTGCAAGCTATAGAACGAATCCAACAAAATTCATTAAAAGAGTCTGCTCGAAAACAAGTCTACTGCATATAGATAAGCAAACTCGTCAAAGCAAATTGAGTTGCAATTAGTGAACATGGATGATTTTACATGCACTTCTGAAGTGCATTAGTTGATAACAAAAACATTCGGATGGTAAAACATATGCGTGTTTTGAAGACCTATGTTTTTTATTATGTGATTATATTCAAACTTGCGTTACTAAGTATGTGGATAATATTTATAATTACATTTATATTTCATAAAGTAAGATTTAAGTTATTCTTACACTATTGATTTAACATATGTTTCAAAAACTCAATATTCTTGTTCTGACTGTTTTAATAGTCTACTAACATGGCCTTCCCCAAATGGACATATGTTCAGAGTTCTGATTGGCTTAAAACCGTGTTTCAATTAGTTTACTAACATGGTCATAGAACACCGTGTTCGGGGCCTCCAGTTTCCTATTAACAGGCCCACTGCTATCTTGGTTAATTCATTTGGATTCAGATTTGAATATCTAAATCTAAAATTTAATTTCACAATTTGAATTTGATCTAAATCCAAAGTTTACTTTCATATCTGAATCTAAATATAAATTTTGAACTTAATATGGTTAGATTTCCAAAATTTCAAAATGTAAGAGCATTGAATATATGATATTTATTTAAACTTAAATTCGACGTGAATTTGAGCGAATGTTATTTCTTAAATACGAATCTGATCTGATTTTTTTCATTAGATATTAAAATTTTTTCTTTGTTTGATTTTTTGAGAATGGTTCGATTGGATATTAGACTTAAATCAAATATATTAACATCTCTAACTGTTATGTCGCTTTCTTCCTCTGTTTTTATTTGAAAAATATATTATTAATTGATGAATATTTTTAAATAAATAAAAATATTCAATTAATCGCCGCTGGGGCCACCTGCTCAAGATGATTTGGGTCTAAACGGGCTCTGATTTATACTAGTCAGATCCAAGAACCAACCCATGGTTAAAACTTAAAACGGGTTCACGATTTAGATCTGAACCCACAACCTTCGTCTTGTTTAATCGGTTTGAGACATAGAGAATAAGGATGTGTCAGACATGCCCGACCCCAACCCGGTTTCCTCATCAACTGGAGAGGCGTCCCCACGATATCGGAGAAAATCTGAGGGACTGCCCCGGATATTATCGCTATAAACGGATAAGAAGGCCGCAGGAGCCACGCGAGAGCTCCGGGTTTGGTCATGGCTGCCGCTGCGCTTCGCTTCCTCTCCCCTTCTCTCTCTTCTTCCCACTCTGCCCGCTCCCTTCCTCTCCCAAGTTCTAGGTTTTTAGGTTTCAGGAACTTGGGCTTCGTCAGAAATGCGAGTTTCAGGGTAGTTCCTGGACCAACCTCCGGTTCCAGAGCCAAATGCTGGTTCAAATTCGGAAGCAGAGGCGCAGACGCCGAGGACGCTGGCATCTACGGTAGCCAGAAGCGAGACGATTTCGACCGGGATGACGTCGAACACGTGCGTGTTTTGCTTCCTTCCCTTTGGTTTCCTTTTCTTTCCCACGGCTTCTCCAGGAAGTTACTGCTGATGTCAGTAATCAACCGGAAGCCAATGGTTTCAGTTTTAGGGAATGTTCTTGGGGAAGACCCATTGTCTTGTTTGGTGGTAGCCGGTAACTCACTTGGGTTTTGGCTGTTATTTAATGTCTTTATAATATCCTGTTGTTGGAGCATCCATTGCAAATTCTTCTTGTGTCAATATGAATGTTCTTAGTTGGGTTGCTTCTTTAGTTAGTAGAAAACCGCTGCTGTTTCTTGAGATTTTCGTCAGCGAAAATTTTAACAGTTCTTTAATTTAGGCAGACGAATTACTGCTGTACTGATTTTCGAGGGTTGTCTATTTGCCTCCAGTAGATTGATCTAGCTGAATTAGTGTGGATACAGTGTGAGTCGACTATATTGTTTACCGAGCTAAAATAAGCTGATGGAGGCTTGCTAACTTGTTGCGATCTTATAATAACGAATATATTTCTCGTTTAAATCCGAAGTGTGGTTTCGACGCTGTTCCATTCTGAAGAGTCGAAGATTGCGAGTCAGTTTCTCATTGTTAAGTTTCCATTTCCTCTTCCATTATATCAGTCAGTTGCTCATTTATAAGTTTCTGCCATCTGCCGATTGTTCACTCTCATTTTACTGTAATTTATCCCCTCGAGGTCCTGCTGGGCCTGCCTACCTCCATTTTTTGCACGAGAGAAAACATTGGTAGGATGCCTGAACAAGGATATAAGTCCTTGTATCAGAAAATGGATGTGAATATGATAGCCTTGTCTCTTTTCTCTATGGATGATCCTGGCATGGAATTCAGTTTGACTCGAGTCCATACATTTCCTCTCACCATTTCTTCCAGCTTGTGAACCTTGCCATTCACAACAAGCTTCTCTCTGCCGTCCTTGGTTCAGATTGAAAGGTTAGCCAGAAAGTTGTGCCCATAACAGCAAAAAAGGTAATGGTTGGCAATTGACATGCTATTTCAGCAGAGTACGGCAGAGATGTTCGTTTGCAGCAACCTGCAGTTCTGATGCTTTAGATTAATGAGGGAATACTGCTCGAACATGGAATTCATAAAATCAACAAGCTCAGGATGGGACAGCCTAGTTTGAGTGAATGATAAACTTAATGGCCCTTGGGAGATAGGAGACAGGTTGATGTTATGGCCTTTCACATAAGTAAAGTGGGATTTGTAAACATTCTCACATATCTGCATTTTGTAGATTATTTTCTAAAGACCAACCATTACTGCTCATTAACTCATGTTTTGTCTTGCAGTATTATAACTACATGGGAATGCTCGCAGTTGAGGGCACATATGATAAATTGGAAGCTCTTCTTCAACAAAACATTCATCCTGTTGATATTCTGTTGATGATGGCAGCCTCAGAGGGCGACAAGCCCAAGATTGAGGAGCTTCTTCGAGCTGGTGCAAGCTACACCGTAAAGAATGCTGATGGAAAGACAGCCCTAGATCTAGCAGTTGATGAGGAAATCAGAGAACTGATTCTTGGGTTTTCTACTGTTCAGGCATCATGATTGCAAAAATCAAGCCGTTGGGGTTGTAGGCTGCGTGCAACTGTCTGTATTTTTTCGCATTTTATTGCCTTCTTTTCCTGAATTTTTGTTTCTTTATGTTCCAAGCATAACAAGTTGAAGGGAAATTTTGAATGCGAAGTTAGAGATGAAAGAGAGCCCAGCCACAGACACACACTTGTTGCGAACTTCTTTTCATCTTATCATCTTGCGAACGTGCATTGACCCGGCGGATCAGTGTTATAGAACTTATTTTCATCTTTGTCATCTTTGCAAGCATCTGCAAGGCCAACTTCTCGTAAGAATAGGCTCGTGAATTTGAATGACTACGTTTGGAAGATTCCATATAGAGATTTGACCACAATTATGCCCTTTAAGGCCAATCTTTTGAAGGGCAGGTATCTATCGATAACGACCATAAAGATTCAATGTTGCAGAGATTCATAACAAGCCAAAGAGAATCCACTAATGGACTAAACAGCACGCCACCACTCCCTAAAATATGAAATTTTTTATTTACAGCAACCCTGATTTGGAAAGTTTAGTAGGAATAGCTAAAGAAACGTCTGAAGGATTGAAATCTGAAACAGAGGAATAAGACTCTTCGAGTGGAGATAGAACTGCACAAGTTGACAATGAGGGTGTGTCTATTTTAATGAGATTTCTGAACGGATGTATTTATTGACGTTACATATGCCCCTGCTGAGGTTTTCTGCCATAAAAATGGCTGCAATGTCTGAAAGTGCAGACTGATGAAAAATAACCACTCCAACTCACTTTACTATAAATAATGCCAGAATACAACCTAGATGACATGCCCAAGAGTAAATCTTGAAAAAGAGTAGTCCAAACTTTCTAAACATATTGCTGAACAATTAATTCAGATTAGGATCTTTTATTTAATCTTTAGTTTTCGCTCGTCAGTCGATAACTCCACTAAAAGCCCTTTGGATGAGACGTAGGGCGTGTTTGAAAGGCTGGACGGAGTATCTTAAAATGTACTTTGGAGTCTGGAGAACACTCCATCTCAGCCGTACCAAGGCCCTTTTAGAGGCTGGCTGAGGTGATCGACATCTCAATAATGTTTTAAGCGCAGAGGAGATAGTTTTGCACCGAAAGAATTTAACGTGGTAAATTTACCATGGTAAATTTTTCTAGAAAAATTTACATGATGAGATTTTTCCTCTTCCAACCTGAGATCATGTTTGATGACAAGGTAGAATTTAACGTAGTAAAATTAACCTTGTTTGATGCACATGATAGTTTTTTGTAGGGTAAAATTAACCCTGTTTGATGCACATGATAGTTTTTTGTACGGTAAAATTAATCGTGTTTGATGCACATGGTAGAAAATTTGAAAGACTTTTTTCCGGACTGAAGTAGTAGTTGTTTTTTTTTTTCTTCTCCTCTCGAATTTGACGCGGGAAGAAAATGAAAGCTGATCTTCCAAAACAACAAAATGCTGATGTCAAATTTGAAACCAAAACATCATTTTCAACATTGAAATGAGTAGAATTTGAATTCCTAAGTTTACCACGACATCAGTAGGTTCCATCCATTAGACCCAAGACAAAAATGGGTTTGCATTGGTTGCAAAGTTAATTAGTGTGAAGATAACTGATTTGGAGATCCTCCTCCCAATAAAACGATTATATAGTTTATTTCAAAACAAGCACCGCCCGTTCAACAGAAGCTAATGAATGCTGGTCTTTTTTATGGATTCAAGTTTAATGTGCTTTATGACAATGTGAAGCGAGGATTGGCTACCAACGAACCAAATGTCTGTGTGCATGTGTTGCCTTTCATACATGGTTCAATTATGAATCTGCACAAACTCATGCTTGGCTGATAATTTCTCAGTACTATAGCATTGAAGAATGTACAACTAATTATCAATTAACAAAATTAAATAACACCACATTAGTAATTAAATGTTGTTGATCAACAAAAGTTTGTGTTAAACAAAAAGATAAAAAGGAGCGGCAATAAAAAAACGATCAGAAAGACTAATTAGGCCTTTTGCAGATTCTGGATCCAGATGCCAGAATCATAGTTAGGTCGAGAGTGAATGAAGTATTGGCGGAAGTTGCTGAATGAAACAGAAATTTCATGTGTTCAAGAGCAGGGTGTGTTTCCTCTTCTGAGAGGTGTACCTCAAAAATTGACGGGTGAAGAGGAAGAAGATCAAATCTCTTGTTGGTATTGACGGCCTGCGTATAAAAAATAGCAAAGAGGAAAGACCAGTTTTTGATGGTTTGCGTGTGACACAGTGGCATGTAAAGGCGCATAGGGCTCACCTAGGGCTGCAATCGGGCGACGTAGGAGATGCACTGAGAGAGAAGGAGACGCAGCGAGAGAGGAGGAAACACAGCAAGAGAAGAGGAGACCCAGCAACAAAGGGAAGACACAGCGACAGAGGAGAGACCTGTGCAACAACAAAGGTGAGGAACAAGATCGCGACAGAGGAGGAGACACTGCGACAGAAGGAGACACAGACCTGTGCAACGAGAGAGGAGGAGAAGACCGTCAAGTGCGATGGAGGAGGAGAAGCAAACCTATGGAGTGCAGCAAGAGAGGAGCCCTTCCGTCGACTGCGAGGGAGGAGGAGACACAGCAAGGTGTAGCGAGAGAGAAGAGGGGAAAAGATGGGCGTCCATGGGAAAAGAGTAAAAAGGGGAGAAATTGAGAGCCCTAACGGCTCTCAATTTTTGTCTCCGCCAAAAAGCCGATCCTGTGAAGACGAAATTTCGCCCGATGGCAATAAACATTTCAGGTGAAATTTTTAAGCGTTTGTTGTGAAGAACGGTGAACGAATGAATTTTTATCCTTTCGTACATTTTTCAACCGATGCACATGATTTTTCCTATGCATCAAACGAGCCCTAAAGACATGTTTCAATGGGGTCAGGACGTCCCAAAATGTACAGTGAAACATCTCATGCACCCCAAGGTGTGGTTGGGAGAAGGAGAAGCTGTCTAAAACATCATCTCATAGGGGAGCCTCATGACACCTGGTCAAAACTGTTTAAGTATGCCTAGATAAGCTTTATTACGTTGAAAATTGGTCAGATCTGGTACGAAGGATTTTGTCATTTTTGGCTGCAGTGAATTTGATTCCAAACCCCCCTGCAAATTATTAGCTGCACTAAATCCAACTTGGTTGCAACTCGGTAGCACTAGATCCTCAGTGTTTAGGTGCTTGATTATCAGCCAAATAGGAACTAAGTGTTAAAGAGGCATGTCTCTAGTTCTCTTCTCATGGATGCAAACCGGACAGATGGGAACGGCCTGGTGTTGTTTCAGCTGGCTGTGAGATAACTTGCCTGGATGCGCTAAGATTTTTTTTTTTTTTTTTTTTGCTCTCATCAAATCAATGCCTAAGTTGCATGATCAGTCTGAATTATGAAATGCAGTGGATTAAGAGTCCACAAAAGCATACGTATGAAGCTATATACATGGCCTTTCCATTACCATCAATTACCGATAACAAGAGCAGTGCTATTTCTATTTGAACCATAGTACAAGACAGGCACGCTGGATAGCACATCCATCTGCCTTTTCTTTTAAAAGGAAGAGAAAACATAATAAGAAACTCACGAAAGCAACTTCGGAAGCTACTTAAAGTAGAGCTCGATTAGCTTTTTCAGTGTATCAAATACACTGGTAAATGGATTAAACTCAACTGGGGCTCTCAGTTGCAGATCAGGAAACTGGTTTGTTAAGGCTTCTTGCATTCCTGACATGGACATCATAAGAGCAAGCTGACCGGGAGACATAACCTCACAATCCTGCGGTGTATCTTTAATCTTAGCAGGGTCGTAGCCAAAATTTGCCAGGTAAGATTTGTATCTCTCAATGAATTCTGGCCCAGGGTTGGGGGTACGTGAATATATCTGAAACATCAGAAAAATGCCAAGATTTCAGATTGCCTAAAAGCTGATTTCAAGATCAAATTTGACAGGCAAGGCCAATCTGCTGCAACTAGCAACATGTTCAGCATAGCTGATTTTTTCCTGCTCAAGCAAATTTATAAAACAGGTAATTAAATGGAAAAACCACTTTCGGGCACTGAAAACATCAAAGAAATTATATAGGACCTCAGTCATATTTGCTCCAAAACACCTTAATATCGTCACAAGAAATTATTCCAAAGCTTTCACACTTGTTCTTTTTCTTCTTATTCCTTGAATTTCAGGATTGAAATAACCACACCTAGGACCACAAAACCAAGACCTCTTTGTTGATGACCCAACGCAAATTTTGTTTACTCTTTTCACAGGAAAGATATATTGATATAACTCTCCACTAATAACTGGATGAAAAGTGGACCTAACGAAACTAAAGGAAGATCATGAAAGATAATTTTGAAAATTCAATTCGAAGACAAGCAATGGAATCTTATTCACACTAACAAATGGGAGATCAATTTAGACACTTACCTGGACAAAACTTCTGTCTTTCGCTCCAGAAACAAGAGAGAATGTATCATAGTCTGTTGCAATCACATCGTATGGTTCCTTGGGAATGAAAGGTAATGTAGGGAAGCGGAGGTAGCACTTCTCCTTGATCATTTCTTGCTTCTCTAAATCCGTTTCCTTTTTCTCCAAATCTTCTTCAGACAGGCATTGTACTCTGCCTCTTATCCCAGTAATATATCCATTGGGGCCACCATGAACACAAAATGTGTCAACTTGGATTGCTGGGACTTTTGGATCAAATGAGTAAACACCCTGGTAGGCACGTAAAATGATTTACCTACTACAGATATTAAACATCCTAATGATACTGGCCCTGAAATCTGAAAAATGAAAGATTCTGCAGAGCATCAGATATCAGGAATACCTGGGTGCAATGGCAATCTTCTTGCCCTTGGCCGGCAAATCCACGCTTAAGTGAAGCCACTTCAAACCATCTCCCAGAATATCTGATGGGGTTGAAATCCTTGGCAGTCATACCCCTCATCATGAGCTGTCCACCTCTTTCATCTGTCATTTCAGCAGGAGGAAACCCTACACCAACGTCTATTGTGGATGCAAGTTGGCACATGTTATTTTTATGTGATAACTCTTCAGCAATTACCTGGCCATGAATGAAATGGACACACAATCGGGTAAAATTTCAACCTTAAGTTTGTTATCTGGTGTAAAGATCTCTTCTGCCTACTGAATTATCATTCCCCAAAGAGGAGTTGACCCTAGACCAATAAGCTTTGCCTGTCGGCTTATGCTAATTCAAACCTTAACTCTTTCAAACTAACGAGTTGTAGGCAGTTGTGCTCCAAATCTTGCAGAAACATCCCATTTGCTATGTCTAGCTTTTTTTACCATTCAGTTATTAGCTTCTTAACGCAAACAACTTACCTTCTCAGGTGGTAAAAGGAGTAGACATGATGCTGCAAGAGTACATACAAACTTCTCCGCAATAGCTTCACGGCTTACAGCAGAGCGACCCAGTGAGCAAAAAGCACTTTGTCTGCCTGCTGAAGAATGCTTCCTGTAGAAACAGAAAAAGAGCATGTCAAATTCAATGACATGCATAGCAGCAAGTAGCACAATTATAACAACGGCCGACATGTTTTAAGTATCACTGTTTCACAAGAAGCTCCGTTTGGACGTCACCAGGTTTCAACACGTTACGGCATCGCCATGACTCACCACCACATTTATGACCACTGGGCCTTTGAAGACATTGAAGAGAATCTATTCAAAAGAAAACTTTCAAGAATGAATTTGCCACAATAAACATGAAAAGAACGTCTGTCAGTTGGTTTGAATGTTTCTGTTTCAACATCCATATCCACAACCCATGGCATACTTCTGCTTCATTTTTCTGTTCTCTCTCGAAGCAGTTATTTCCCCTTATGCTTGGTTCTTCATCATGAACTCCATCAGCAATGCACATGGTTGACTTATTTACTGTTTTGGATATTCAAACATCCATACCATCATGCATAATTTGTAAACCAGGAAAAGAATGTCCATATTCGAATAATTTCTCGCAAAGAATTAACTTGCATCAAAGTTACAAGCCAATGGAGGCAAAAGAAAAAAATGCATGTCTCAGCTATACACAAAAGACTTTCTTAATAGCCCACTCTGGGAAATACTATTTAAATATAATCGGAAAACAGATATAATGTACGCCATGAGCATAAGAACAGTAAAATGCGTCGACATCCATGAAGAAAGGAAAGTGGGATAGGTCTCAAGAAGAACCCAATGTAGAAGCAAGATGGAAATCTTCCTCAAGCCTCATCCAAGCTAATATAAGCACTGTTGGAAGAATTCATTGATGCTTCACTCCAACAATCACAAATCCAGGAACCGTTCCTCGAAAACCAGCACAATGCAACGCTTAGAGAAACAACCAGTATAATGCCAAGAATGAGAAGAAACCAAGAGTTTCACACACACACACACACGCACAGAGAGAGAGAGATTGGGTATTGATTGAAAAAGAGATTGGGAATTCATCCAATACCTGGGCAGAGATGGGGAAAATGGAAGAAGGGACGACGCTTGGAGGAGCATCCTCTCTACCCCTCTCTCCCCTTCAATTGCCCAATTGGTGCAGGCGATCGGGAGAGGAGCCTGGTGTGCCGTAGCTCTCGTACACTCGCAACTTCTCTGCTGTGATGTGAGAGAGCATGACGCTAACCAGCTGGTGCTTTGTCTGCGACCTGCAGGGTTTGGGCCCCTTGCCCATTAACTGATTTCCAGCCCCATGCTCGTCTCCCACTTAAGCCCAAACGTAAGTGCTTTTACAACGAATATCCTACTTCATACGTACAATGGTAAATGTTGAACGAGACATCCAAAGAGTCGAAATTCCCAACAAACGTTAAGGCTACTAAAGTATGGCTTAACTTACGACAATCGACCACCACTTGGCCAGAAAGATATTTACAATAAAAATAAGATTTTGGCAGTTATGAAAGGAGCACGAGAAATTCATTACCAAAAACTGGGTGGCTCAACGAGCAAAGGAAAAAAAAGAAAAACAACAAAAAAAAATTTATGAGGGGATCAAATTAAAGTTTTTAAATTTTGATTAGGACGGAAATATCATTTTTCAAAATTTTGTATATATAACCATAAAATTTTTTAAAATTTATCTACAAAATTTCTTTTTAAAAAAAAAAAATTGAGGTAAAGCCATTAGCTCATGTGGGTCCTACCTTGACTCTGCCCCTGCGTGCTGATTTTTCACTAGCAGGAAATGGATTGGACCAGTTCATTTGATTTTTGTAATGTGTTTGGACTTGGCACGGCACCAGTCTTTTAAGGATCAGATTAATGTTTGTCAACTGAGTCTGTAGTTCTAAATATTAGTTCTTTTTATTAATGGACAAGTTCATGCAATAGACCGGTTCATGACTTTTTTTTAATTGGCTAATCAAAATTGAGTGGCTGAAACCATTTAAACACCGAGTTATAGATTTATCAACCCCTTTGGCCAATAAGTAGGCGTCTCCAAAAAGAATTGCTTCAAACTGGTTCCATGCTTCATTTATGTCATTTCATTAGGTACAAAGCCATTTTAATTAGAGAGAGAGTCCATTTGACAGTCATAATGGTACTCTTAATTTCATTATCAACAATTTTCGATACCTTCACGATAGCCTTCTTCAGGAGTCAAACTAAAAACGTCGCTACAACATGACCACCAACAGGGGCGGAGCCAAGGAGGGCGGGCGCATGGGCCCTAGCCCTACCTCAAAAAAAAAAATTACATGTAAATTTTAAAAAATTTCAATTATTCTATATAAAAATTAGAATAATGATTTATTTTAGAAACTTTAATTTTTTATTGTTTCTCTAATCTTAAATCAATACTCTAATTTCACTTGCTTTCATCACAGCTGCACAATTTGAGATTGACTTGTTTACAAACGAGTCAAGCTCGAGTTCAAATGTTTGCTTGAAATGTTAAATGAATCATCGCGTTCCAATTGTAAGAATTCAGTTAAATTAAACGTGACTTGGCTCTACTATATAATGAATGCTGAATTATGAGAAAATAGTTAAAATGAGTTTAAAAAAAGTGGTAGAGTCAAGTCGAGTTCCAGCTCGAGTTTCAGGTAACGAAAGTAAGTGAAATACTCCAAAGGTTAAATGAAAGCCAAAATTTCAGCTAACGAGCATTGGTTATAAAATTTTGAATTTTTGAAAATCACCAATATATAATTGATGAAAACTTTTCTCAAATATCAATATGAAAATAATTTTTTTTTTGTGGGCATGTGTAGGCAATTGGCCACATAATTCTCACACTTGCCTCTGCCCCTGGTTAAATGTTTTTAGAGCAAAAAGTATAGAATGCTGTTTCTGCAGCCAAATCGAGTTCAAATTGACAAAGAATAATTTTTTTTTTGTGGGAATGCTGTTTCTGCAACCAAATCGAGTTCAAATTGACCAAGAGGAAAGGTCATGACTCTTTTGAAAGGTCAAGACTGCGATTCCATAACCTTTCCATTAATGAGACTGAAGGTCACTGGTTGCTTTGCTCTGACCTGAATCACTTCATCAACTTCAGTAATTCACATGGTTGAGTTCGTCCCTTTACTGATTCCACCCACCAGTTTCTTTCGCTATCGCGACTGTCTCCCTTTCCGAGCATTGGCACTGGTGGTTTTCAGGCGGCCTACTGGCATGTATGAAATTCTTCTAGACTCAACCAAAACGATAGCCATTAGTACTCACTTGACCAAAAATTGTATGTCATTAGTACTCACTGTGCAAACAAATGTCATTAGTACTCACTTGACCAAAAATTGTAAGAATGGCTGCTGCTTTCCCACCTCCTTTGATTCTCATATCCCAAGTGTTTTTCACTTCCCTACCTGTTCTTTCTTTATTCTGGCACATTTTAGTAGGGATCGAAGATATTATTGCAGATCATGTTCACCAAGAAATGACCCGAAATTTGACCTGACCTTTTAAAAGAGTCCTGACCTTTCCATAACCTTTCCACATGACTGATGAGGGAAGTCGCATCTGTCCCATCGCAAGCACCTAAAATGTCGTTAACAGTCTTCATCTTTTTGGTATGGTGAGTACCTCGCTTCTTGCTCGCAAAGGCGTCCGCTGTTTCGTCTGCATCCAAGAGCCACGTCGCCAGAAAAAAGCATCGGAGAATTGAAGGAACATTCATTAGCTGATAGATGATATGCACTTCATTAGAAGCCATTTAACTTCCAAACTCTCTGCTGGTTTCTCACATATTATTGCGTTTTATGGAATAATGGGGTTGAAGATATGGGTGATTAATGTATAGTTTTTAACAAATAAGCTCCTACTGTTTGAACTTTAACAACGAAGCCCCCAACATTTTGGTATAATCACTCGATTGTCTTTTGCCCTCAACCAGCAAGCGAGGGTCAACGGCTGTCGGCTGTAGGGGTGGGCATCGGGCTGGCCCAGCCAGCCTGGTAAAAACCGGATTCAAGCCGGCTTGATGACCGAAACTCGGGCCGAGGCCCAGGCCTGATACCCGGAATTTGAGTTTGGGCCGGCTCAACCCAGCCAGGTTATAATAAAAAAAATAATATAAAAATAAATTTTTTTAATATAAAATATATTTTTAATAATAAATATATATTATTCATAAAAAATAATAGTTATTGGGCTGGATTGGGCCCTCGTCAAGCTGATCCGAGCCAGCCCGGGCCAGGGTTTTCGGACCGGGCCTGTACCGAACCAGGTATCGGGTACCCACCGATAGCTCGGCCAGACGCCCACCCTTGGTCGGCCATTCACAGAAAGGTCGTTCAGTTATGGTCATCTATCAACAATTGCAAGTAAGAATCCTGATCAACATTTGATCTCCTCCAAACTGAAATTCATCCTAACAAAGAAAAAAGGGATATCATGGTCTGACCTTGTTGAAGGGAAGAGGCCTATCTCAGGCAGCAGGAAAAAAGTATGATCAACGCCGACAATCGTTGCAAGGGGCAGAGCCAGGATTTTTTCTAGGGTCGGGCCAAGACTATTTGCAGGCCGGGCCAGGGTCGGGCCAAGAGGAGCGACGAGGAGCGACCGGTCGGGCCAAACTAAAAAAATTTGATTTTTTCAATGTAAAAAAAAAATTCCTGGGCTCACCCGGGCCATGGCCCGGGCGAAGCCCCCCCTGGTTGCAAGAGAAGAAGACTTTCAGATGGAAATGGGGAAAATGGCGGTACATAAATCCCTGCATATTAACTTCAAATAGCACAGTCTCTTCTAGATTAAAAGATCAAAATCAAACTTGGAGATCTTCCTCTTGGTGGTTTACATTAAGCCAATTTCTGATAGAATGTTCCTAATATGAGTCTGCTGCAAGTCACAGCAAGGTCGACACACACAACCTATCTATCGACGGAATGCATGGCGACACTCGCCCGCCCCTCTATGGACAGCCGGTGAAGGTCGATGGCAGTTGTCCACCCCACTGGCTGTCCAGGGCCCACAGGACTATTGTCTTTCACATGAGAGCAGTGAAAGAGGTTGGACAAGACTGCAGAGGGGATTCTTCCATCAAACTAAACCCTGGAAAGATGAGAAAGCATTTGGTATTGTATATATTTACAAATAGGATTTTAGTACACTTCTTAGTCATTTCCCAACATCCTTTATTCATCAACCTGCTCGTTCATTTGCCAGAAGAAATTTCTAATAAAGCTCTCTACTTTGGCAAGCAGTTCGTCCGCTTCTTCCACCTCCCCTTCCTCCCTAGTTTGATAGCACAAATAGTTGGGATCTCTATCATAGCACCATCCACTACTGGTGGCTCCTCTATGAATGCTAACTCCTCCATCTTCGTTATCTTCTGTAAACGGCAACAAAAGTCAAAAGCAACACAAAGAATTTTGTTAATAGAAACCAACTGAAACGAAGTATTCAAGTATATTACTGCTGCCCCCAACGAGAGAGAGACAACAACACTTGATGGAGACAAGAGAGAGTGAGATACTGTGGGGTTTGTTGTTGTTGCAGAGGAGGCAACAGGCAAGGACCATGAAGACCATGCTTAGGCCGCAGGCTAGAGCTTAACAACAGCCAATTATCTCATTCCGTAGTCACGACAACAGTTTGAATTAAAGTTTGCAAATTTTGATTACGATCAAAATATTATTTTTCAAAATTTTTATATAAAACAAGTGGATTTTTCTAAAATTTGCATGTAATTTTTTTTAAAAAAAATTATATGAAACAAGTAAAATTTTATAAAAAAATTACATATAAATTAAAAAAAAAATTGAGGTAAGACCAAGGCCCATGCAAGTCCTACCTTGGCTCTACCCCTGACTATAGTACTAAAATATGCACAAGTTAAGATTGTCTATCGAGATGGTGGGATGTTGTAGATATTTGCAAATAGGATTTTAGTACACTCCTTAGTCATTCCCCAACATCCTTTATTCCTCAACCTGCTCGTTCATTTGCCGAAAGAAATTTCTAATGAAGATCTCTGCTTTGGCAAGCAGTTCGTATGCTTCTTCAACCTCCCATTCCTCCTTAGTTTGATCGCTACAAATAGTTGGGATCTCTATCACAGCACCATCCACTAGTGGTGTTTCCTCCATCAAGGTTAGCTCCTCCATCTTTGTTATCTTTTGTAAATATTAACAAAAGTAAAAAACAACACAAAGAATTTTGTTAATAAAAACCAATTGAAACGAAGTATTCAAGTAGATTAATGTTTCCTCCAACAAGAGAGAGACAGTGACGCTTGATGGTGACAAGAGAGAGTGAGATACCGTGGGGTTTACTGTTGTTTCAGAGGGGCAGCAGGCGAGAACCATGAAGACCATGCTTAGGCCGCAGGCTAGAAGCTTAACAATAGCCAATTATCTTATTCCGTAGTCAGGGCGACAACCTGAATTAAAGTTTCCAAATTTTGATTTTGATCGAAATATTTATTTTTCAAAATTTTATATAGAACAATTGAATTTTTCTAAAATTTGCACGTATTTTTTAAAAAAAATTATATGAAACAAGTGAAATTTTATAAAAATTTACATGTAAGTTAAAAAAAAAATTTTTTTTTTTGAGGTAAGACCAGCCCCCATGCAGGTCCTACCTTGGCTCTGCTTTTGTCTATAGTACTGAAACATGCACAATTTAGACTGTCTATCAAGATGGCGGGATGCACAAGCATTTAAATGGACAAAAAGAAACAAGTAAAATGGTTTAAAGTATACAATAAATACTTATTTACAAAAAAATCTAAAACAGCTCAACAACAATTACAACTATGCATGCACGAATCACCAATGGAGTGTCAATAAATGAGGAAAAGTACTTAATTTAAGTACTAAATATTGTGTCCTTGTTGGAGTGTTAAATGGAACTGATTAATCATGTGGAACATGATCGTCATCTCCTCCCCAATCAGGACCCGCTGCAGGTTCCTCCCCTTCAAGGTTCCGTTAATTGTGATCAAGCGGCCGGCATACGACGAAAGACGACATAGCAAAGCCTTCCACTGGTCTGTTGCCTGAAGGGGAGGAGCTCCACGGAGTTCCATGCTTGACTCTCCAGTTGAAGCTTTTTCAATGTCTTTTCATGGTGTAAGACAAAAAAATCATGTTGATTTTCCTTTTAAATATCTATCACTCCACTAGAGGTCTCAATTCTTGAGGCCAAGATGGACGCGCATCTGTAAATACTTGAGGCCACCATTGTTGTTAAACTTGTGAGAAAGAGAGAGATTAGAAAAGCAGCTTTCAAAGGATGTGACAATGAGTCTGCCTCTTCTCGTTCTTCTTCAGTACTTTTTTCCTCCTCTCAAATGGCATCTCCATTCAACAACTATATGGCTTCTCAATTTGAACATGTCCAATGGCCTCTTTGTTGAATGGCCGTTGTCATTTCCTACAGCCATTGGGCTGCGATTGGGGGGAATTCTTACGTAGGGTTATATTCATCAAAATACCTTGCTGACCACAAGGTTATATTAATTGTGGCAAGCGAGAGTAGCTGTTTGAGAGTTTTGGTAAAAAGTTGCACGGTAATCTGTGGAAAGTCATAAGTTGGGCGGTGATTTGGTGATCGCTCAAACGTTAGGCGCTCATTTGTAATTTTTTCTATACTCTTCAATAGAAAGGAGCGATCTGAGAGGGAGCATCTTTGTTGAAGTTCAAATATGAGGGGCTTGTTTGTTAATCCCGTACTAGGGGCGGAACCAGGATTTTTTTTAGGGTCGGGCCAAGAAGAGAGACCGGTCTGGCCAAACTAAAAAAAAAAATTTTTTTTTCAATATAAAAAAAAAATTTCTTGGGCTCACCCGGGCAGCCCCCCTCCCTCCGCCCCTGCCCGCATTGTTAGGTGTTAGTTTGTAATTCTTTGTTACTTTTTTGTACAATATATCATGGACTTTGAGACTTTATAACAGCCATTTGCTTTCTTCATATGGCGTTGGTTGTTGCAGGTGTGGTCGATGTAGTCAAGATTTGTGTTATAAGCATTTTTCTTGCAGGTAGTCTATCGTGGCCTCTTAGTGATTTGCCTTCGTCTTCATTGCAGCCAACAATCTTTTTTACATCAATTACTCTTAGTGCGCTGCATTTGGTGGGGAATGAGTGACATCCTAAGTGCCAACATAACTAGATTGAACATGAGAATGTTTCTTTCCTAGGATCCAGATGCAGCTGAATGCTTGCAGTTTTTTTTTAATTTGTCTGCCTCTTCTCGTTCTTCTTCAGTACTTAGGATGTCACTCATTGTTAATCCCGTACTAGGGGCGGAACCAGGATTTTTTTTAGGGTCGGGCCAAGAAGAGAGACCGGTCGGGCCAAACTAAAAATTTTTTTTTTTCAATATAAAAAAAAAAAATTCTTGGGCTCACCCGGGCAGCCCCCCTCCCTCCGCCCCTGCCCGTATTGTTAGGTGTTAGTTTGTAATTCTTTGTTACTTTTCGGTACAATATATCATGGACTTTGAGACTTTATAACAGCCATTTGCTTTCTTCATATGGAGTTGGTTGTTGCATGTGTGGTCGATGTAGTCAAGATTTGTGTTATAAGCATTTTTCTCGCAGCAGTAGTCTATCGTGGCCTCTTAGTGATTTGCCTTCGTCTTAATTGCAGCCAACAATCTTTTTTGCATCAATTACTCCTAGTGCGCTGCATTTGGTGGGGAATGAGTGAAATCCTGAGTGCCAACATAACTGGATTGAACATGAGAATGTTTCTTTCCTAGGATCCAGATGCAGCTGAATGCTTGCAGTTTTTAACAATGAGTCTGCCTCTTCTCGTTCTTCTTCAGTACTTTTTTCCTCCTCTCAAATGGCCTCTCCATTCAACAACTATATGGCTTCTCAAGTTGAACATGTCCAATGGCCTCTTTGTTGAATGGCCGTTGTCATTTCCTACAGCCATTGGGCTACGATTGGGGGGAATTCTTACGTAGGGTTATATTCATCAAAATACCTTGCTGACCACAAGGTTATATTAATTGTGGCAAGCGAAAGTGGCTGTTTGAGAGTTTTGGTAAAAAGTTGCACGGTAATCTGTGAAAGTCATAAGTTGGGCGGTGATTTGGTGATCGCTCAAACGTTGGGTTCTCATTTGTAATTTTTTCTATACTCTTCAATAGAAAGGAGCGATCTGAGAGGGAGCATCTTTGTTGAAGTTCAAACATGATTGTTAATCCCGTACTAGGGGTGGAACCAGGATTTTTTTTAGGGTCGGGCCAAGAAGATAGACCGGTCGGGCCAAACTAAAAAAAAAAAAAATTTCCTGGGCTCACTCAGGCAGCCCCCCCTCCCTCCGCCCCTGCCCGTATTGTTAGGTGTTAGTTTGTAATTCTTTGTTACTTTTTTGTACAATATATCATGGACTTTGAGACTTTATAACAGCCATTTGCTTTCTTCATATGGCGTTGGTTGTTGCAGGTGTGGTCGATGTAGTCAAGATTTGTGTTATAAGCATTTTTCTTGCAGCAGTAGTCTATTGTGGCCTTTTAGTGCTTTGCCTTCGTCTTCATTGCAGCCAACAATTTTTTTTGCATCAATTACTCTTATTTCGCTGCATTTGGTGGGGAATGAGTGAAATCTTGAGTGCCAACATAACTGGATTGAACATGAGAATGTTTTTTTCCTAGAATCCAGATGCAACTGAAAACTTGCAGTTTTTATGTGGCCACCATTGTTGTTGAACTTGTGAGAAAGAGAGAGATTAGAAAAGCAGCTTTTAAAGGATCTGACAATGAGTCTGCCTCTTATCGTTCTTCTTCAGTACTTTTTTCTTCCTCTCAAATGGGTTCTCCATTCAACAACTATATGGCTTCTCAAGTTGAACATGTCCAATGGCCTCTTTGTTGAATGGCCGTTGTCATTTCCTACAGCCATTGGGCTGCGATTGGGGGGAATTCTTACGTAGGGTTATATTCATCAAAATACCTTGCTGACCACAAGGTTATATTAATTGTGGCAAGCGAAAGTGGCTGTTTGAGAGTTTTGGTAAAAAGTTGCACGGTAATCTGTGGAAAGTCATAAGTTGGGCGGTGATTTGGTGATCGCTCAAACGTTGGGCGCTCATTTGTAATTTTTTCTATACTCTTCAATAGAAAGGAGCGATCTGAGAGGGAGCATCTTTGTTGAAGTTCAAACATAATTGTTAATCCCGCACTAGGGGCGGAACCAGGATTTTTTTTAGGGTCGGGCCAAGAAGAGAGACCGGTCGGGCCAAACTAAAAATTTTTTTTTTTCAATATAAAAAAAAAATTTCTTGGGCTCACCCAGGCAGCCCCCCCTCCCTCCGCCCCTGCCCGTATTGTTAGGTGTTAGTTTGTAATTCTTTGTTACTTTTTGGTACAATATATCATGGGCTTTGAGACTTTATAACAGCCATTTGCTTTCTTCATATAGAGTTGGTTGTTGCATGTGTGGTCGATGTAGTCAAGATTTGTGTTATAAGCATTTTTCTTGCAGCAGTAGTCTATCGTGGCCTCTTAGTGATTTGCCTTCGTCTTCATTGCAGCCAACAATCTTTTTTACATCAATTACTCCTAGTGCGCTGCATTTGGTGGGGAATGAGTGAAATCCTGAGTGCCAACATAACTGGATTGAACATGAGAATGTTTCTTTCCTAGGATCCAGATGCAGCTGAATGCTTGCAGTTTTTAACAATGAGTCTGCCTCTTCTCGTTCTTCTTCAGTACTTTTTTCCTCCTCTCAAATGGCCTCTCCATTCAACAACTATATGGCTTCTCAAGTTGAACATGTCCAATGGCCTCTTTGTTGAATGGCCGTTGTCATTTCCTACAGCCATTGGGCTACGATTGGGGGAATTCTTACGTAGGGTTATATTCATCAAAATACCTTGCTGACCACAAGGTTATATTAATTGTGGCAAGCGAAAGTGGCTGTTTGAGAGTTTTGGTAAAAAGTTGCACGGTAATCTGTGAAAGTCATAAGTTGGGCGGTGATTTGGTGATCGCTCAAACGTTGGGTTCTCATTTGTAATTTTTTCTATACTCTTCAATAGAAAGGAGCGATCTGAGAGGGAGCATCTTTGTTGAAGTTCAAACATGATTGTTAATCCCGTACTAGGGGCGGAACCAGGATTTTTTTTAGGGTCGGGCCAAGAAGAGAGACCGGTCGGGCCAAACTAAAAAAAAAAAAAATTTCCTGGGCTCACTCAGGCAGCCCCCCTCCCTCCGCCCCTGCCCGTATTGTTAGGTGTTAGTTTGTAATTCTTTGTTACTTTTTTGTACAATATATCATGGACTTTGAGACTTTATAACAGCCATTTGCTTTCTTCATATGGCGTTGGTTGTTGCAGTGTGGTCGATGTAGTCAAGATTTGTGTTATAAGCATTTTTCTTGCAGCAGTAGTCTATTGTGGCCTTTTAGTGATTTGCCTTCGTCTTCATTGCAGCCAACAATTTTTTTTGCATCAATTACTCTTATTTCGCTGCATTTGGTGGGGAATGAGTGAAATCTTGAGTGCCAACATAACTGGATTGAACATGAGAATGTTTTTTTCCTAGAATCCAGATGCAACTGAATACTTGCAGTTTTTATGTGGCCACCATTGTTGTTGAACTTGTGAGAAAGAGAGAGATTAGAAAAGCAGCTTTTAAAGGATCTGACAATGAGTCTGCCTCTTATCGTTCTTCTTCAGTACTTTTTTCTTCCTCTCAAATGGGTTCTCCATTCAACAACTATATGGCTTCTCAAGTTGAACATGTCCAATGGCCTCTTTGTTGAATGGCCGTTGTCATTTCCTACAGCCATTGGGCTGCGATTGGGGGGAATTCTTACGTAGGGTTATATTCATCAAAATACCTTGCTGACCACAAGGTTATATTAATTGTGGCAAGCGAAAGTGGCTGTTTGAGAGTTTTGGTAAAAAGTTGCACGGTAATCTGTGGAAAGTCATAAGTTGGGCGGTGATTTGGTGATCGCTCAAACGTTGGGCGCTCATTTGTAATTTTTTCTATACTCTTCAATAGAAAGGAGCGATCTGAGAGGGAGCATCTTTGTTGAAGTTCAAACATGATTGTTAATCCCGTACTAGGGGCGGAACAAGGATTTTTTTTAGGGTCGGGCCAAGAAGAGAGACCGGTCGGGCCAAACTAAAAATTTTTTTTTTTTCAATATAAAAAAAAAATTCTTGGGCTCACCCGGGCAGCCCCCCCTCCCTCCGCCCCTGCCCGTATTGTTAGGTGTTAGTTTGTAATTCTTTGTTACTTTTTTGTACAATATATCATGGACTTTGAGACTTTATAACAGCCATTTGCTTTCTTCATATGGAGTTGGTTGTTGCATGTGTGGTCGATGTAGTCAAGATTTGTGTTATAAGCATTTTTCTTGCAGCAGTAGTCTATCGTGGCCTCTTAGTGATTTGCCTTCGTCTTCATTGCAGCCAACAATCTTTTTTACATCAATTACTCCTAGTGCGCTGCATTTGGTGGGGAATGAGTGAAATCCTGAGTGCCAACATAACTGGATTGAACATGAGAATGTTTCTTTCCTAGGATCCAGATGCAGCTGAATGCTTGCAGTTTTTAACAATGAGTCTGCCTCTTCTCGTTCTTCTTCAGTACTTTTTTCCTCCTCTCAAATGGCCTCTCCATTCAACAACTATATGGCTTCTCAAGTTGAACATGTCCAATGGCCTCTTTGTTGAATGGCCATTGTCATTTCCTACAGCCATTGGGCTACGATTGGGGGGAATTCTTACGTAGGGTTATATTCATCAAAATACCTTGCTGACCACAAGGTTATATTAATTGTGGCAAGCGAAAGTGGCTGTTTGAGAGTTTTGGTAAAAAGTTGCACGGTAATCTGTGAAAGTCATAAGTTGGGCGGTGATTTGGTGATCGCTCAAACGTTGGGTTCTCATTTGTAATTTTTTCTATACTCTTCAATAGAAAGGAGCGATCTGAGAGGGAGCATCTTTGTTGAAGTTCAAACATGATTGTTAATCCCGTACTAGGGGCGGAACCAGGATTTTTTTTAGGGTCGGGCCAAGAAGAGAGACCGGTCGGGCCAAACTAAAAAAAAAAAAAATTTCCTGGGCTCACTCAGGCAGCCCCCCCCTCCCTCCGCCCCTGCCCGTATTGTTAGGTGTTAGTTTGTAATTCTTTGTTACTTTTTTGTACAATATATCATGGACTTTGAGACTTTATAACAGCCATTTGCTTTCTTCATATGGCGTTGGTTGTTGCAGTGTGGTCGATGCAGTCAAGATTTGTGTTATAAGCATTTTTCTTGCAGCAGTATTCTATTGTGGCCTTTTAGTGATTTGCCTTCGTCTTCATTGCAGCCAACAATTTTTTTTGCATCAATTACTCTTATTTCGCTGCATTTGGTGGGGAATGAGTGAAATCTTGAGTGCCAACATAACTGGATTGAATATGAGAATGTTTTTTTCCTAGAATCCAGATGCAACTGAATACTTGCAGTTTTTATGTGGCCACCATTGTTGTTGAACTTGTGAGAAAGAGAGAGATTAGAAAAGCAGCTTTTAAAGGATCTGACAATGAGTCTGCCTCTTATCGTTCTTCTTCAGTACTTTTTTCTTCCTCTCAAATGGGTTCTCCATTCAACAACTATATGGCTTCTCAAGTTGAACATGTCCAATGGCCTCTTTGTTGAATGGCCGTTGTCATTTCCTACAGCCATTGGGCTGCGATTGGGGGGAATTCTTACGTAGGGTTATATTCATCAAAATACCTTGCTGACCACAAGGTTATATTAATTGTGGCAAGCGAAAGTGGCTGTTTGAGAGTTTTGGTAAAAAGTTGCACGGTAATCTGTGGAAAGTCATAAGTTGGGCGGTGATTTGGTGATCGCTCAAACGTTGGGCGCTCATTTGTAATTTTTTCTATACTCTTCAATAGAAAGGAGCGATCTGAGAGGGAGCATCTTTGTTGAAGTTCAAACATGATTGTTAATCCCGTACTAGGGGTGGAACCAGGATTTTTTTTAGGGTCGGGCCAGGAAGAGCGACCGGTCGGGCCAAACTAAATTTTTTTTTTTTTCAATATAAAAAAAAAATTTCTTGGGCTCACCCGGGCAGCCCCCCCTCCCTCCGCCCCTGCCCGTATTGTTAGGTGTTAGTTTGTAATTCTTTGTTACTTTTTGGTACAATATATCATGGACTTTGAGACTTTATAACAGCCATTTGCTTTCTTCATATGGAGTTGGTTGTTGCATGTGTGGTCGATGTAGTCAAGATTTGTGTTATAAGCATTTTTCTTGCAGCAGTAGTCTATCGTGGCCTCTTAGTGATTTGCCTTCGTCTTCATTGCAGCCAACAATCTTTTTTACATCAATTACTCATAGTGCGCTGCATTTGGTGGGGAATGAGTGAAATTCTGAGTGCCAACATAACTGGATTGAACATGAGAATGTTTCTTTCCTAGGATCCAGATGCAGCTGAATGCTTGCAGTTTTTAACAATGAGTCTGCCTCTTCTCGTTCTTCTTCAGTACTTTTTTCCTCCTCTCAAATGGCCTCTCCATTCAACAACTATATGGCTTCTCAAGTTGAACATGTCCAATGGCCTCTTTGTTGAATGGCCGTTGTCATTTCCTACAGCCATTGGGCTACGATTGGGGGGAATTCTTACGTAGGGTTATATTCATCAAAATACCTTGCTGACCACAAGGTTATATTAATTGTGGCAAGCGAAAGTGGCTGTTTGAGAGTTTTGGTAAAAAGTTGCACGGTAATCTGTGAAAGTCATAAGTTGGGCGGTGATTTGGTGATCGCTCAAACGTTGGGTTCTCATTTGTAATTTTTTCTATACACTTCAATAGAAAGGAGCGATCTGAGAGGGAGCATCTTTGTTGAAGTTCAAACATGATTGTTAATCCCGTACTAGGGGCGGAACCAGGATTTTTTTTAGGGTCGGGCCAAGAAGAGAGACCGGTCGGGCCAAACTAAAAAAAAAAAAAAATATTCCTGGGCTCACCCGGGCAGCCCCCCCTCCCTCCGCCCCTGCCCGTATTGTTAGGTGTTAGTTTGTAATTCTTTGTTACTTTTTTGTACAATATATCATGGACTTTGAGACTTTATAACAGCCATTTGCTTTGTTCATATGGCGTTGGTTGTTGCAGTGTGGTCGGTGTAGTCAAGATTTGTGTTATAAGCATTTTTCTTGCAGCAGTAGTCTATTGTGGCCTTTTAGTGATTTGCCTTCGTCTTCATTGCAGCCAACAATTTTTTTTGCATCAATTACTCTTATTTCGCTGCATTTGGTGGGGAATGAGTGAAATCTTGAGTGCCAACATAACTGGATTGAACATGAGAATGTTTTTTTCCTAGAATCCAGATGCAACTGAATGCTTGCAGTTTTTATGTGGCCACCATTGTTGTTGAACTTGTGAGAAAGAGAGAGATTAGAAAAGCAGCTTTTAAAGGATCTGACAATGAGTCTGCCTCTTATCGTTCTTCTTCAGTACTTTTTTCTTCCTCTCAAATGGGTTCTCCATTCAACAACTATATGGCTTCTCAAGTTGAACATGTCCAATGGCCTCTTTGTTGAATGGCCGTTGTCATTTCCTACAGCCATTGGGCTGCGATTGGGGGGAATTCTTACGTAGGGTTATATTCATCAAAATACCTTGCTGACCACAAGGTTATATTAATTGTGGCAAGCGAAAGTGGCTGTTTGAGAGTTTTGGTAAAAAGTTGCACGGTAATCTGTGGAAAGTCATAAGTTGGGCGGTGATTTGGTGATCGCTCAAACGTTGGGCGCTCATTTGTAATTTTTTCTATACTCTTCAATAGAAAGGAGCGATCTGAGAGGGAGCATCTTTGTTGAAGTTCAAACATGATTGTTAATCCCGTACTAGGGGCGGAACCAGGATTTTTTTTAGGGTCGGGCCAAGAAGAGATACCGGTCGGGCCAAACTAAAATTTTTTTTTTTTCAATATAAAAAGCAAATTTCTTGGGCTCACCCGGGCAGCCCCCCCTCCCTCCGCCCCTGCCCGTATTGTTAGGTGTTAGTTTGTAATTCTTTGTTACTTTTTGGTACAATATATCATGGACTTTGAGACTTTATAACAGCCATTTGCTTTCTTCATATGGAGTTGGTTGTTGCATGTGTGGTCGATGTAGTCAAGATTTGTGTTATAAGCATTTTTCTCGCAGCAGTAGTCTATCGTGGCCTCTTAGTGATTTGCCTTCGTCTTCATTGCAGCCAACAATCTTTTTTACATCAATTACTCCTAGTGCGCTGCATTTGGTGGGGAATGAGTGAAATCCTGAGTGCCAACATAACTGGATTGAACATGAGAATGTTTCTTTCCTAGGATCCAGATGCAGCTGAATGCTTGCAGTTTTTAACAATGAGTCTGCCTCTTCTCGTTCTTCTTCAGTACTTTTTTCCTCCTCTCAAATGGCCTCTCCATTCAACAACTATATGGCTTCTCAAGTTGAACATGTCCAATGGCCTCTTTGTTGAATGGCCGTTGTCATTTCCTACAGCCATTGGCTACGATTGGGGGGGATTCTTACGTAGGGTTATATTCATCAAAATACCTTGCTGACCACAAGGTTATATTAATTGTGGCAAGCGAAAGTGGCTGTTTGAGAGTTTTGGTAAAAAGTTGCACGGTAATCTGTGAAAGTCATAAGTTGGGCGGTGATTTGGTGATCGCTCAAACGTTGGGTTCTCATTTGTAATTTTTTCTATACACTTCAATAGAAAGGAGCGATCTGAGAGGGAGCATCTTTGTTGAAGTTCAAACATGATTGTTAATCCCGTACTAGGGGCGGAACCAGGATTTTTTTTAGGGTCGGGCCAAGAAGAGAGACCGGTCGGGCCAAACTAAAAAAAAAAAAAAATATTCCTGGGCTCACCCGGGCAGCCCCCCCTCCCTCCGCCCCTGCCCGTATTGTTAGGTGTTAGTTTGTAATTCTTTGTTACTTTTTTGTACAATATATCATGGACTTTGAGACTTTATAACAGCCATTTGCTTTCTTCATATGGCGTTGGTTGTTGCAGTGTGGTCGGTGTAGTCAAGATTTGTGTTATAAGCATTTTTCTTGCAGCAGTAGTCTATTGTGGCCTTTTAGTGATTTGCCTTCGTCTTCATTGCAGCCAACAATTTTTTTTGCATCAATTACTCTTATTTCGCTGCATTTGGTGGGGAATGAGTGAAATCTTGAGTGCCAACATAACTGGATTGAACATGAGAATGTTTTTTTCCTAGAATCCAGATGCAACTGAATACTTGCAGTTTTTATGTGGCCACCATTGTTGTTGAACTTGTGAGAAAGAGAGAGATTAGAAAAGCAGCTTTTAAAGGATCTGACAATGAGTCTGCCTCTTATCGTTCTTCTTCAGTACTTTTTTCTTCCTCTCAAATGGGTTCTCCATTCAACAACTATATGGCTTCTCAAGTTGAACATGTCCAATGGCCTCTTTGTTGAATGGCCGTTGTCATTTCCTACAGCCATTGGGCTGCGATTGGGGGGAATTCTTACGTAGGGTTATATTCATCAAAATACCTTGCTGACCACAAGGTTATATTAATTGTGGCAAGCGAAAGTGGCTGTTTGAGAGTTTTGGTAAAAAGTTGCACGGTAATCTGTGGAAAGTCATAAGTTGGGCGGTGATTTGGTGATCGCTCAAACGTTGGGCGCTCATTTGTAATTTTTTCTATACTCTTCAATAGAAAGGAGCGATCTGAGAGGGAGCATCTTTGTTGAAGTTCAAACATGATTGTTAATCCCGTACTAGGGGCGGAACCAGGATTTTTTTTAGGGTCGGGCCAAGAAGAGAGACCGGTCTGGCCAAACTAAAAAAAAAAAAATTTCAATATAAAAAAAATATTCCTGGACTCACCCGGGCAGCCCCCCCTCCCTCCGCCCCTGCCCGTATTGTTAGGTGTTAGTCTGTAATTCTTTGTTACTTTTTTGTACAATATATCATGGACTTTGAGACTTTATAACAGCCATTTGCTTTCTTCATATGGCGTTGGTTGTTGCATGTGTGGTCGATGTAGTCAAGATTTGTGTTATAAGCATTTTTCTTACAGCATTAGTCTATTGTGGCCTCTTAGTGATTTGCCTTCGTCTTCATTGCAGCCAACAATCTTTTTTGCATCAATTACTCCTAGTGCGCTGCATTTGGTGGGGAATGAGTGAAATCCTGAGTGCCAACATAACTGGATTGAACATGAGAATGTTTCTTTCCTAGGATCCAGATGCAACTGAATACTTGCAGTTTTTATGTAATTTCGACCTTTGGAGTTGCATAGCCTAGTTTCTTCTTGGCGGTCCTAATAATACTTCATGTTCTTTTACAGATGGAAGACATGGGGTGTTGAGCAACACCAAAGACACCAAAAGATGAAGAACCTCTTACTTCATTCCATGGCTCTGAACAAACAAAAACGTGCCGTGGTGGAGAAGAACCAAGCGAGGAGATTATATTAACAAAGTCAAGGTACAGGCAGCTGCCAAAAACGTGGCCCGAGAAAAGAAACTACTCACTGTTGCTGGTTTCTAATTTGCGAGGAACAACTAATTTGGATCAAAATCCGAGCTGGTTTTATCATCATTCCAAATTTAACCAAGAAATTTAATCTAGTCCTAATGGCGGATGCTGATCTCCACAACGGCATTTATACGGTCTTCAATTAACAATCCACGAACGGCCAGGTCAAGTTTGTCAATGACGTCGGCCGTCTGATATTCAGCCGAATAATTAATATCAAGCAGCCAGTATGTCGCTGACGCGTTGATCCTATCGTTTTAAGTGGGTCGAGTCATGCCAATGTAATCCGCATCATCTGAATATATATATATATATATATATATCAAAAATATAAAGTTTTAGCTGAGAAGTAATGATTCATTGTATTGTAATGGATTTGGTGTATTGCAAAACTAAAGGGGACTAATGTGAGTCTAGTGTGGGCACCTCATAATATATAATAATAAAACTTTTATAAAGTTTTACAGGCTGAGGTGAGCCCAGCCTTGTGGTAACTTCGTTGGTAGTCAAAATGCCGAACCCAGGAAGTGAACAGAAAGTGGTGAAATTAGAGAAGCTAGTGCGGGGGTCGAGAAGAAGGAGGCAGTAAAGAACGTCATGCAAAGCGAGAGGAAACAGCAAAATAAAGGGCAAGTGGCGGACAGGTGAAGTTGGGATTCTGTAGCAGATAGACAAAGAGTGCGATAGTGGGCAAGCTGAAGGCTGAGGTACTGGAGATCATCAAAGGTGTAGGTGTGACCAGCAAGCAACAAAGAGTCAGACAAAGACGGTGGGCCGAAAGGATGGACCGGGAAACCAAAGTGCATGTGGGAGAAGCCAAGTGGCGATAAGCCACCGAAGGTTGCAAAATAGCAAGAAGGAAAGGTGCAGAGCCAGGGTGCGCTCGTGGGGAGTTTGGTGGGCAAGGTGGAGGGGGATGGGGAAGGTGGTGATATGTTTGTCCAAATATGGGAGGTTGAAGAGGTGAGGTGGGGCGGAAGTCACGCCAAGCATGGGAGGGGGGGCAGGAATGGCACACTTGGTTCGTGGAGAAACTGTCTCATTTTGCTAAGTTAGAAGAGGAAAAGCTTTGGAAATTTCCTTTGTATGGTGTGTTGCAGCCATTGACAACATCTGGGGAAAGAACTGAGGTTGCAGAAGGCCAGCAAAGACCCGGTAAGTGCTGGTCGATTCTTTTTTCCTTCATTACAGCGAACCAAGTATTGCATAGTTGGAAAAAAACTGGTTTTTGTTGAGGGAAACTGAGATTGTGCTCGTGTTGGAGTAATCGAAGGGGAAGAAAGTTTTCTTTTCAGGAAACTCGCACACGTCATGTGCTGATATTGGAAGCATATAGATGCTATCATGCTTGTATGTGTTAATGAACCTAATGTGATTTATTCATGAACTATAAGTGCAGTATGTCACAGCTGATTTGTGATATTGCATGGGATCTCCCAAGTCAGATATCGAATCTGGACTTGGGTCACATCTGATCATAAGGGACCAGCCGACGTGATCCCTACGATCATAAAAGAACACAATTTCAGGATTTGTGCCGACTCTATCAGCCAATTTAGAGGTCATAAGTAGGACACCAAAGGTCTGATTTTCGCATTCTACCTCAACCCTGCACATGTTGGGATGTCTTGAACGCAACCATGAAGGCAGATTCCAAAACGATGCAGTAGTCACTGTTTTGAACAACCAAAAGGCCGAACTAAATTAAGCATTATTTTCCAATTCATGAATCGAAACTTTGATTGTTCGAATTTGGAAGGATGCCAAGCTTTAGACAGACCCTGTCTAAACAGAAACAGGGGCAGGAGCAGAACCTTACAACTTTGACGACCAAGATCTCAGAAACCTAATGAACTTTCATGCAATTTAGATCATTCATCATAAAGTATGCCTTGGCTGGTACTTTCAATATAAAGCCAAGTGGAATGCCTACTCACTGGTATTTGAGATTCTTTTTTTTTTTTAAAACTTTTCTTTAATGTCAGTAGATTTTTACTCGATTTTCATAAACCCAGGTAGGCTTGTAATCTAGTCCCAAATGTGAATTGCATTCATTGTCATTTTGGATGCAAATTATAACAGAGTTGATGTATGTTCATGGGATGCCCAATACCTTGAAGCATTTCCGTTGTTTTCTACAAAAAAGAGGACACAAATTTTGTTAAGATCATTAGCAGAGTTACACACAGCGTTCTATGTTAGGCTAAATTTTCTTAGGTGCCTTTGTCTCTACTTTTTCCTTCGTCGTGCTTGAAAACTTCTTAATGAGATGCATTTATCAGGATCCTACTCGGCTATGAGGACATTGGTGCATGTTAACTACGTAGAAACTGGCGAAGGACCGAAACTTGGTTTGTAGAGAATGTCCAATCAAGGAAAACATTGATTGAAGAAAACATGGGATTCAACTAATGGAAGCACATCCTTAAACAGAAGCTTAAGGTCTCAGTTAGCTTAACAATTCATTCCCACTGAAAGTTGTTCAGGAATTGCCGGAGCCGACTGCAATTGCTAGCTCTCTTTGAGCAGAATCAAAGATGCTGTTTAAGAGTATCTTCACACTTTCATCTGCAAATACATGCTTGATCGCATTTCTGGAAAGTTCGAACATCTGAGCTTTATTGAGACCTGCACACACAAAGCAAATAGCTTAGCTTTTACTGCTCGGAAAACTAAGACTGTGCTGGCAAACCAGATTGATGCTGTCTCTATTGAATTGCACAGCCGCTATCCAATTCAAGTCCAATCTTTCTCACCAGTAATGCACTAGTTCAGTTAGAAAGCTTCACAATCATCACGTATAACTGGTGCAAAGATCCTTGATCAAACTATTGGAACTTTAATAGAAAAAGATGCATGCTGCATTTTGAAACTTAAGTGAAATGCTTTATAAAAAAGTAAAAAAACTGATTTAAGAATGAGACAGTCATGATGCTCCCTGTACAGCATGTGAGCAATTTGCTTATGGCTACATACCAAATGTCGAAGCAGCAAGATAATACTCCCTAGAGAGATTAGTTGAGAAAACTCCAGAATCATCAGTGCAAAGAACCAACGGAAGGTTGTTGCGATACAAATAATCTGCATAACACAGAATAATACAAACACATGCTTCCTTCAGTAATAATAACACAGAATAATACAAACACATGCTTCCTTCAGTAATAAACAGGCTAATTCTTATGAATATTTTACTCTAGTAAAGAAGCTTATCTCCCCATAAGTAATAGATAATAGCAAGAAAACTGAAGTTTACAATTTTCAAACCAATGTATAAGGAGATTCCTGCAACTACAGTATATTCTAGATAGAAGGATGGAATAACAGACCAAAGTGGTGATCACGTATGGAAGACACGCGACAGGTCTGGACATTAGAGCTCAAGCATACTTCCACCTACAGTAAGCAGATACTAGGCCAAATTAACAAAGTTGGAAAAAACACTCAAATAAGCATGAATCCAAATATGTGTATCAAAGAAAAATGGTGTTGAAATACATTACTGGGATGTTTAGTGACTTCAACTTTGTCCAATCTTCTTGTTCAAACCAACAGGCATGGCCTACCCTCTGAGGGCAAAACTCCAACATTGCCTTTATTTCATTGGGATTATATACCTATATGTACTAAGTTATATAAATATATGTGTTAGTAGGAGATAGTGCAACAACTTAAGGCAAGACACAACACCAAATGACAAAATGCACCTCCCCACAATGGAGGGTTATAGCAAGGCCATATTCTTTAGCCCACTTTAATGCTGGTAAGAAGGTTAACCTGCAATAAAATGAACGCAATTACCAACTAAAGGTATAAAATCTGTGTACTCAATTAAGACAAAGCAAAATGTGTATACCATTCTCCAACCAAAGGATTTCCAGAAAGATCAACACCAACTACACCTAGATGTCTCATTTTGTATGCTAGCTGCACCTGTTAATACTGAAAATATCAGGTAGATATGACAGCACTAGCAAAAGAGCTTACCTTAAGAAAACAGATAGTTTAGTACTAATCTGAATGGAAATTGAAACCAGTGGAGAAAAGTGGTGTTGTCATTGCATTGGTCACGTATAATCTTTCATCAAAAGCGACCATGAGAATTTGCTAATGGTGTGGCATTGATATAAGATCAGAATTCCATCTTTTCCATCATTATCAGAAAGGCAGAAAGAGAACAAAATACAGGCTAAAGCCACCAAACATACTGTTTCCATAGCTGAAGCAGCGCTTTCACAACGGTCGATGCTAAGAAGAAGGCGGACATATAGTTTCCGCCTCTTTTCCCCATTTATTGCAACATTGGTGTTGGGAAACTGTTCAAGTTTCTCTTTGCTTCCACATGAAGGAAGAAATGACACTTCTACTGTCTCAATAGCCCTCATACCATCTAATACTGCCTCCATGTAAGAGCATTTAGTCATTCCAATTTGTTCGTTCTTCTGGAAACAATATAAACAGATGGTCATTACCTACAAGTTTCTACCATAATTAAAACATCACACTTGGGAGTAAGAATTCATTTGTACAGGCTTGTATCAAGAACCTTGGGTGTCGTTCGCAATTCCAGATAGACAACATTGTCAGCAGCAAAATCTTCAATAACCTGCTTCAAGGGAGGAACTCAGGTGAAACATCACATATTCACATGTCAAACACAGTGAAAGATAATTTTCACCAGTTTAGAGACTGAACCTCTTTAGTGATTCTCGAGAGAGCAGCATGATCGGTTGTAATTGTGCGGATCACATCAAACAATTTAAAGCACTCCATCACAGAGCGAGTGCCTGCATGGAATGTGCCACAGAAAATAATGATCCTTTCTTTGTCATACACAGGAACAAGGGAACTAATTTTTTCATATAAGAGTTAATGGAGATTATTATGCAAGAAAAATAATAAATAAGACACATCAAATGTTTGATGAGAGAACAACCAACGAGTAGATATCGGGTAGGATAAAAGGATGATCTGAAAATCTCTTTCCTTTGATGTTACAAATATTTCCACAACCATTGTCACAAATATCGGTGCTACTTCCCCCTTTTTGAAGAAATCCACAAGCATGTAGGAAGAATCATATTATAGAATCCTAGAGTGTTAACAAAATAAGAACTTACATTTTTTTATGACATGCTCTACATCAGAGAAAGCTAAGGCTCCTTTTTCTCTTGAGTCTTTTGCAAGCTCTCTGCAAGACAAAACTTCGGTCGGTCATGAAAGGCAGATAAACAAGCTACGTAGCAGACTCCACAAGAACAGAAAAAAGAGAAAAAGGAATTCTTCAACAAATGTTCGAGTTCCATAACTCTGTGAAACTACTGATCAACAATATCATACCATGGGATTAGGATCTACGATCAATGTGATGAAGAAGGCACATTAGGGTACTTGGTTAACAATTTTTCCGACAAGGTTGAAAAATCCGTCTTTCTCATCCTCATTGGTGGCATTAACCACAAGATATTGAAGTACAAACTTGTTTAATAATGCCTTGAATTACAAAAATATCATTATATGCACAAGAAAGAACAGTAATAGTATTTGACCCCAAAATTAGCGACAAACTAATAAATTTTCATGAAAATCATGTTTTCCTTACGATTTCTGTGTTCAACAAGGAATCCTGAAAATAAAACATGTCGGGGAACATGTGCATGTCTTCTCCAGCATATTATACCATAACAGTCCGATTACAGCTGACCAAGATTTTTGAACCTCGTTAGTGGTTTCATAATTGAATGGACCCATCTTCTGAGTTCGCATCACCTACCAGGGAGATCCCCGTCCATTGAAACTGCCAGGCAGCAATTCGTTTGAGTTTGTACACAATTTCTCTCGTAAGCGACACTATTTTAGAGTAGAGACAGCATAAAGCAACGCCAGTACGCCATTCCTGTTGATTAAGCGATTCAGAAATAAAGGAAAAATCCATCTCTGTTTCCAGACTCCTTATACCATATATGCCGATATGCATAATTGGTAGTGGAGAAAATCTGTGAAGCCGAGGGAAGCAGCAACCGCAGTGTGGCCATTAAGCGGCAGAAGTTAGAGCTAGTAGGAGGTAGAAGAACAACTGGGAAGAAGAAGAAGCGTGAGGAATGGCGGATAACACGGGGACAACGTAGGCCATGCAAACGGTGCAAAGCTTGATGGCGCTGACAGTGGCGCCTTCCAGGAAAATGACAAAGAAATTTCATGGTAACCACTCATAAACTACAAGCGCAAGAAAAAGTCTCTAGCGAACTAAAACACGACTACAAAAATCTGTATTCTGAGAGAGAAAGAGATTTACAGTAAGGTCGAATCTCGAATGGACCCGTTAAGGTGAGCATGGAGCTCGATCTTCGGCTGTGCAATGCACCACTCCATGTCAACACGACCACCGTCCTCCACCATTTCTTTCTCTGTATCTCTCTCCCTCTCACTCTCTCTCCCTGCAACTGATCTGCAGAGGGATTTGAACTCTCTTGCCTATACAACAATCAACAATAATTAAGGCTCAACCAAATCTCATCCTTTTAGTATTTATTTTATTGGTTAGTGGCCTAACAGCTCGCCTAACACGGCCTAAAAGTCTACCAATGTAGCTCAGCTTAAATGAAAAGAAGAGAGGCAACAGTATAAAGCCAAAAGCTCTGAATAAGGGTGTCATAGGATCGGATCTTTGCCTGACATTCATCTCCGTTAGGTCTCGATCTATGTCTGGCACAAATCCTACAATCTCTGGTTGCAAATCCCTTCGCGATTCGCATGACTAAATGTCTGCATCTTTTCGCATTTTTCTAAGTTAAAATGTATATTTTATTCGCCGTCCTAGCTAAAAGCCGTATTCCTTGTCTAAGGTGAGACAAAATCCATATCCCATGTGTCGTCCGCAGTTAAATCTCATATTCTATGTGTATCGATTTTACGGTTGATTAAAATTCCTGATCCATAAATTAAGGTCAAACACATTAATTTCTTCCCATGTAAGTGGTTTTTAAAGGGTTTGATGCAATGGTTAAGACATGGTTGGTAATCGTCAATTTTAGTTTCGAATTTCTAAAACGTGAACGAGTGTTGTAAAAAGGGGTCATCGATGTGCAAATTGAAACGTGGTAAAAATATCACATTAAGACACCAAAGCTGACCATATACTTTAAGAAGATAAAGGGTTGAACCAAGACTTCGACTCTCTTCTTGAGCGATAGGATGAAATGTTCCTGTTCACCAAAAAATGTAGATTAACTGTAATGGAAGGAATAATAGAGAGAAAGAAAGAGAGAGAGAGAAAGGATTGTTCATTTAGAAAGGTGTTATCTGAACCGATCAGCCGTCCTGGTCATCAACCTCTTTCTTTCTTGTTTTGTAATGTCATTTTCTGAGTTTATCCTTCTACTGGGTAGTAGTATAAATGCTTTTTGAATTTCATGAATTTCTGTCATGTTTATAAAACCTAAAGATTATCTATGCAGATGCAGATTGTGTCGTTTACATTGACATACAAAAATGAAAGATCTTGTTTTATGGTCAAATCTGAAACAATTTATCCCATAGCCATTGAGATTTCAAGATATTGGCTTAAAATTGACCCGCAATTAACTAGAAAGGAAGAATGTCGACCGCTCAACTTTGGGCGGCCGACTTGATCGGTGCAACTTCATTGATCCTGATGTGGTAAATAAGAACAAATCATGTAAAGATTTGATCAGATTTTGCTTTAATTGTTTGGATGCAGACTCAATTTCTCATATAGCCCTAGATTTGGTTGTTATATTAGCATTAAACAGGGGCAAATTAAGGTCCAGGTAGAAGTCCTAGGTATATGTCAGACTTTAAGGGTTATTTAGCAATAAGAACATATCATATTGTTTCACCTATTAAGACCACACAATGAATAGTATGTTACTGTTGCCCACTGTCACTGATCCTCTAGTGGCTATTATGATACAATGTCTAAGCAAATATTGGCTGAATCTTTGTGATTGCTAACATTATTGTTGAAAAAATTGGCACGTAGGTGGCAAATTGTTTTGATTCATCAGCCTATGAAAATCGCAATTGGCAAACCTGTGACTCAGACTTGGATTATGATGTTTGAGTCGCCATGTCAGTGAGTTGACATGTCGGCTCGGCTAGGTTATGTCATAAACTTTTGTGTTATTCTTTTACTAAAAATAAAAGAAGAAAGTAAATCTGTTGGGATTTTTGTTTGATTTTTTCTTCAATTAAAACTCAATAATATGTAATATGAGTGTTTGGATGTAAGTTTAATAAAGATAGTGATTGGATGTCTAACATGACAATGACTTGGGGAGAAGACAACCTATGTCTACACCTAATATATGTTCTCTTTTCATTAGCAAGTTGTTGAGAATGAAAACAATAGGACAAAAATCATTTTAAAATCATATTATATATATATATATATATATATATATATTAACTTGGTGTTGGCGTAAGGGGTATGACAGGGGCGGCCTCCCCTGCCGAACCCCATTGCGTGGAGTTGCTGTGGGGAGGCACCATCGCCACCCCTGCGCAGCTCCTAGCTGGAGTTGCCATCCAATGGCGGAAATCAGATTTCAACGTATAAATGAGGTTCATATCAAGAAAAGTAAGAACGGGGAGGCTCTTTATTAGGTTAATAACAAAAAAGTGGGGCTCCCAAATGAAAATTCTCATAGCGCATCAATGCATATGTAGCAAGTACAACAGTTTGTGCTGACATTAGACAATAGGAGTATTCCACCGTCACATATGAAATGCCTTAATAACAAATGACAAATGACATGTTTCATATATAACCAAGAAACTTTGTCTCCTGAATTGAAGATCAGAAGTTGATTTACATTCCGCATTAATTGAGATCCCTTATTTGAACAAAGTGCAGATTTCAGTTCCATGACATTCATATCTGTTTTACATTGACAAGCAATGGATGTGGGATCCAACTTATGGAAAGGGAGCAAGAAAGATTCAGGTCTTTCAAATCCACGCAGATCTCATACAGTGTTTTTAAATAAGTACAGTTAGATCTGTCTAGATCTGAATCAAAACAAAGGCGAATGAACATGTATGATGATATTCTTGGTAATCCTGAATATTATGTGCAGTCCATCTATTTCCAAATGAGAATACAAGTATTCATGTTTTTCAACCAATTCCAGGTCTTCAACCGATAGATCTATTATATCTTTTGATTTTTTGAACCAGTCTAATATTTAGAAACAGGGACATCAATTGATCGGATTCAAATCACATGTATAGAGTCAAATTCATATTTGAATTTAGATTTAAAAAAAAGTGTTACACCATATCTGAATCCAAAATTCGAATTGATAATCTGGATCAGAATTTTAGATTAACATTCAAATTTGACTTTTAAACCAAAACTAAACCACATTATGGACATTGAGCAAAGGATATTTGTTGAAACCAATATCTGATCCAAACCCAATCAAAATTTGGTCTATATTTGTTAAAATCCGAATTTGATTTTATATATTTAAATTCTTAATTGGACTTGTCCAGTAAAAATATGCCCTTATGGATCAAAGATCCCTGTCATGAAAAGAAAGCAGAATATCGACAAAGAAAAACTAGATTCTACATATCTGACTAGCGGACAAGTCAAATTTCAATCACATCGAAAGGGAAAAAAGAAAAAGGAAAAAAAAAGTTATGTTTATATATATATATATATATATATATATATATATTAAATAAAAATCAAACAAGTGAATATAGATTTTCAGTATTATGATTTTAAGTGCAATTTGATAGAAACATATGTTAAGCTAATCGTGTTTTGGGTCTTATATATGTCATGTAAATAAATAGAAAATCAATGACCCTTAAAATGCTAGAATTTTAATAACGTAATATTTATATTTTATATGAAAATGACTTGAACTGAGAAACTTCTTTACTAAATTAGTAACGACAAAAATGGTAGCATGTTGATTTTTTAATAAAATATTATTTGTAACGTGAGTATGGATGGTCCAACTTTCTTCTGTGACCGAATCGGCCTTTAGCAATAGTGACGTAAAAATTGCAATAGTGACGTTTTGATTGGAGGTGAGGACGCTTTTACGAACGTCAATAGGGCAGGAGCAGGTAGGGGTGCAGAACCTACTCGAGCTCGACTCGTTTAAGCTCGACTCGTAAGCGAGTTCGAGCTGCTTCGTTAGTTAAACGAGTCGAGCTCAAGTTCACGAGCTGACTCGTTTAACTAATCGAGTCGAGTTCGAGTTCACTCATGTGGACTCGTTAAAGCTCGACTCGGTTCGTCATTAAAATATCAGATTTAAAAAAACCGATTCGAGTCTTAGTTGAGCCTTAATCAAGCTCACGTATTCGAGCCTTAGTCGAGCTCACGTATTCGAGTCTTAGTCGAGCTCAACAAGTATGGATGACTGTAAACGAGCTTAATCGAGTCGAGCTCGACAAGTGACTATCGAGTCGAGGCAGGATAGTCGAGCTATATTCGAGTTCGAGCTGAGTCAAGCTCGTGTCTTACTTAGTCGAACCGAGTTCGAGCTGACTGAGCTCGGGCTCGACTCAGCTCGTGTTCAGCCCTAGGAGCAGGGTCTCATGAATCGTTTCCTTTTCGGTATGGTTTCAATTTTATTGGATGTCTTCGCAAAAGACAATGAAGCAGCAGCATCTTTGTATTTGGGGCAATCACACAGCTAGTGAGGTGAGGTCTTATGTTAAATTTACAGATATCAATTCCAGATAATCTCATATTAGGGCAGGATCCAGATAATCAGACTGGTGAGGGCTTCAAATTCCTCTTTTCCAAATTACTACTAAATAAAAAAGAGGACTTGAGATCTTCAGGACCAAAACCTCATGTTTAAAGTTGGATGGGAGGTGGATCTGACATAAAATCCGTGAAATCCACAATCAACTCAAATCACTTTGGATCTCAGATCTCAATCTATTGAAACATCTCATTAATAGATCTAAAATGGAAGCTGCTTCTAACCTGAAAGTCATATTAAATAAGAACAACAAATAGCTTCAACTGCCAGTTGTGGAGATATGAAGTTATTCAAATGTGGTCCAACTTTTCAGCTTTATATATCAACATTTTTTAAATCTTAGGTTTCTTTGGCAAGAAGTGTGCATCTTGCGACAGAAATAAACCCTCGCATAAGTATGGTATCTTTTTTATGATAATGAACGGTATAATCCTTTTTTTTTTTATCTGCAACAAATCAAAGCAAAAAAATAAAAAAGCAGAAAATGTTCAATACCTAGATCAGAATCGAGATCCACCCAAGACGGCATTTTGCTTACAAAATGTCATCTTGCCTCCAAAATGCGAACAACTCAATTTTAATATAATCGTATTTTCAAAAGAGAGTGAACGAGTTGATCCTTTCTAGGCTTAAAAAAATGCCATTTAATTAGGTGTGTGATTTGAACCTACCAACCAAGTTTCAAAGACTAATTAGGAATCAAGATTAAAGAATCCTATTTTTTAGGAAGCAACTTTTCAAAGGGTGGCATCCAAAGCTACCTATTAACTTTTTGTTTGTAACTATTCTACATGTTCTTCGTTTATTTTTTATTGTTTTTGCTGATTCATGACCAATTGAGCTAAATCACTAAGGGGGCGTTTGATTGCCAATTCTAATTTTCACCTGTGCTTGAAAACTTGAAATCTTCATTTTGGAATTGAAAATGCCTTGTTTCATTGAAATTGAGGAATTGTGACACTGCTGATTCATATTGGCTGCTGCAGCCTTCTAAGTTAAAAAGCAAATGTAGACGTAACTGCTCTTCAATTTAACATAGCATAAGAAAAAATGAATAGACCTCCGTGCGTCAACAATGGCCGATACACACCTCCCATCAGAAAATTAAAGGGGCTGCAGGAGCAGCCTTTCTATGCGTCGGCCATTGCTGACAAGATATCACAAGGGAAAGGGAAGATTCCAAAGACGAGGGCGGGAAAAACGCCCCCTCCCGCCGTGGGAGAGAGCGAGAGAGAGAGAGAAGATCTTCACATACATACCTGCTGTAAATCTGCTGTAAGTTGAAGAACTGAAGGCTTGGCTGCACCACTTCACTGCTAACGGGCGAGGATGCAGGAGAAAGAGAAGACAGAGGAGCTCTGATATTAGGGCATCGAGGGTGAGGGATGGGAAAGGAAGCAGAACATTCGTGGGTCGATGGAATTTTGTTTCTGAATTAAAATGGACCCCCCTTGGGTCGGATTTTGATTCCAGAAATTGATTTATATTTCCAGAATCAAAATGTTGTGTTTGATTAAGGGATTCCATTTTTCTCACAATGATTCTAAAATTCCAATAATTCCTGAAAATCAAATGCCCCCTAAATTGTCTAATTGACGGGGACCAATGGCCTGGCCAATTTGATTTTAGAAAGGTATTAAACTAACACCAACATTAGCAAAGGCGAAATTAAAAGTTTTTCATTAAGGAAGCCGAATTCAAGTTTTTAAAGTTTAATCATACCCACCTGATGCAATTCGGAGAATTTCACCTCATGAATTTAAGAAATATCGAGAATTCTTGATCTCTCTCAATATCTCTCTCAATTCAAAAATACAGGATTTGAATTGATGTTGTTTCATTGATTTTTCCTAAACGAAAGATTATATTTCAATTGAAATCCATCTCCTCTAGCAGGGAAGGGGGGTGGAGAGTTTAAAAGAACAACTAAATAGCAAATTTGGAGAACTTAAAAAAGGAAATATTGAATTACAAATGGCCGCAAGAGTCTATCCATCACCTATATGTTTCAAAGAAGAACATGACATAATCGTTGAGGTAAAGTAGGACACTGTAACGAGTGTTCATATTTGCTCCACTTTTCAAGGGTAGATTCATGAAACAAAATGATATATAAACAAGTAAATCCTTTGTGAGTTTCAATGTATTCTTTAAGACGATTCGATCATTTGAAGGGAAGTAGTCGATAGTTAACTCTAGTCTTTTGATTAAAAAACATGGATGAAGATGTATAGGTGCACTATTACATGGTGGGGATTACAATTTTACATGAACTTCATGTTCCTCACCCAATAATGAAACTTTGCTTAAGCTTGTATCAATTGTTTAATTTCAGAATTGGATTGACTTATGTTTAAATAAACATATCTTCCATCTCAAAATTTCATTTAGTAACTAACTACCTCTAGTTTGAATTCAACCTTCAAGTGTGTTCTTCCCTTGTGTCATAAATTCTCGCAGGCCTTGGGATTCCACGGCCTCGAAGAAAATGACAAACGTGGGCCTCGATTGTCTGGAAATTTGGTGTCCGATGGGGGCCATGGAGAAGATCTTATGTGGCCTTCAAGATTTTCTGCATTTGCTTCAACGACACGGCTCCAGTCGAATCTAAAGGGCGAATACTTTGGATCTTGATCAGCTAAAATGCATGAGACATGAAAAGAACAGCTCTGCCCATTTCAAGATCACCTGTCATCCACAATATTTTTATAATCTACAAGTTTGATGTTGAAGAAGATCAAGAGTTCAATGTCCCACCGCGCTCTGAATTGATCAATATTTGTCCACTGAAAGTATAGTAGCCAGCCAAATGCTTGTACATATCCAGTTTTTGTTCATAAAAGGGAGGGGAGCAGCCTTTCATTGGCATCAAAAGTAGCATTGTATTTTGTTTTATCAGTCTTATATTATGGCTATGACTGTGGAACCTGGACGATCGATGTGGAATCTGTCACCAAACAGATACACGCCAATAACAGTATCAACAACAACAACAACAGAACAAGTAACAAGCTGCCAAAGCTTTCTGTAATTTTAAAGAGGATAGATTGCTTTACCAAACGTTAAGGGAAATTTGGTTATTTTGGATTTGAAATCCATAGATATAATCTGGAAGTGATGTGACATGTTTTTGCTGATGTGGTAAATGATGCACCGCGAAATTTAGGAAGATGTTTATTTTATTCTTTGACACTGAGAAAAGGTGAGATTTAAGCCTGCAGGAAGAAAAAAGAGAGTCTGATATCTTAAATCCATGGTTCTCAAATTCTGAGGATATCAAATGCCTCCTAAGAACAGGGGTAAAAACATACGAATGCTTTTGATCGTTTGATATCTCAATTTTGAGGTGATTTAAGATCCGTGTTGTACTAAATCACGAGCTCGAGTTGGGCTAGTTGGTGCTAGACACTCGGACTAAAAAAACTCGAACTTGATTCGAGCTCGATACAACAAACTCGAGCTCGACTCGACTTGTTTAATTCATTTAACTCATTTCTGTTAAGTATGTCTTGTTTCTTTTAACTTGTTAACTAATTTCACTTGTTTAGTTACTACTCAGTTAACTATTCTCTCGTTATAATTCAACATTCATTATGTATCTAGTCGAGTTTAAAGGAGTCAAGTTCTTGGAACTCAAACTCGACACGTTTAACATTGCGAGCATACAATCGAGTTCAACCCGTATATAAATGAATCGAACTCGAGTTGAGTTTTGATGAGCGAGTTCGTGTTGAGCTTGAGCTGGCTCGACTCATTGTATATCCCTAGTAAAATCGTCTGTCAAATAAACAGTGTGATTTAGCATGTGGATTGCAGATTCACACATGAATGAAAAAACCACGGATTTGTAATCCGAATAGGAGAGGGGAGATGGGACCAAGAATCTATGGATCTTCGTAGATCTCAAGCACAGTCTACAATTATTCCACAGACCAGGTCAACTTGAACAAATAAAAGAAATATCACATTCTAAATGCATTTCTAAGTGTTACTTCATGGGGCCATGGGCGTATAGCAAATCAAAACTTCTTAACCAACCAGCTAACTGTGTATGGCTTGTCTTAAAACTAAAAAGAGCCGATGATGGAAGAAAATCATCAACTCCACACCGCGAGAATTAAAGACAAGAAAGAAGAGATCGTCATGACCATGTGGGTCTCACAGTTTGCACCCTTCTTACCAGTACCAAAACAAACCATTTAGTAATTTGCCATTGGAAAATGATCGCGTGCACTAAGTAGAGCAATAATACACTTCAAGTGATTAATTTCAAATGGTTTGTGGTTGTGTTAGACTGCACGTAGAGGATCTTCATATTTAATTTCCGCTGATCGTGTTCATAATATCTTATTAGTGCATCAATATTGCTTTTTTCTTTAGATTTAGAAATCAACGTTTTCAAAATCTTTAATTTAGAAAATCCAATTTGTATATCAAGAAAGTAGTAAATCTTACAAGAGGTTCTCATTTTAAAAAGTGTGGGATGAAAGTTTGAACTTTGAAGAGTAAATTGTCACTTCGCGGGGATTCGTATAGTAATAAGAAGAATGGTGGACTCAATAGCATATTCTGCTGCTGTCACGCAGAGGAGACAGGAGTACTATATTGCATAAAGTGTTTGTTTTGTTTAACTGGCCGAAGCTTTCATTCAACCATGTCTCTTTTATATTATGTGTCTCTTTTATAATATGAGACTTGCTTTTGGTACTTTGAGGTGTGATGTTTGCTTTTGGTACTTTGAGGTGTGATGTTCATCGAGCTTCAACTTGTACATCAGTAGTCCCCCCATTGAATCACACCCCCATTGAATCACAGAAACATGACATTGTAAAATTAAAACAGACATTAATTGACACTACCAAACTCCACTTCATCAGTTGTGTCAACCTGGAGAACAATGTTTTTTTTTTTGTCTCTCAAACTAAGAAAATTTGCTTGAGACCCTTTCTTGATGAATTCTAGAAAAGGGACCCTTACTCGACAGCTTTTATAAAAATAATGATTTTTATTAAAAATTGTAAAAGATCATTTCTTTCTTAATTATGATCAAACAGTAAGTCCATAAACAATACATGTTCCAAATATTTTTTTATTCCATGGTTTTCAAGCATATGCAAAACACGTCACTCCTGGTTTGCAAAAAATGAACTCACGATTATGAAATTCAACTACAGTCCATGGCACTAGTGGATATCGGAGGCACTTGTCCTTGTAGTTTATTGATAATTACTAAATACGATAGCTAGTCGACAAATGGTCCGCTGGATTTAAACGAAGTTCGAGCTGAGCTAATCAGTCTGGTAACCAGACGTTGCCATGCCCAGTGAAAACAATTCCACTTAGCAAGCCTTACAAGATGAAAGATTCTAAACGATCGACGATGTAAATATAAAAGAAGCAGAGAAGAAGGGGGGAATTCAGATCAAAGCCCTTTGAGGAGTAGAGAAGCAGTAAAAACTATTCACAATTTTATGGGGACCCAACTTTTCCCATGTGAAAACAAGAGGTGCCCATGAAAAGGAAGCCATGACTACTTTTTTGGGCAGCCACAGTTTTCCCACCACACCAAGTCAATTGGGTAATGGATGAAGACTCATGTGGTGAATCCAAGACAGTTCAGTCCTTTCCATCTGCTTTTCTAATAGGTTACGGCGTTTATCTTTCACAGTTTGGCGATGGTGATTCGGCTGCAACTTGCAGGACGAACCGTGTCAGGATCCTTAATAGGAACTTCCATGAAAAGCCTCATGCCGTGAGTCCTAAATGGTATGCCTCATCCAACGCTCTGCTCAGCTTTGCTAATTGATTGGTCAGATTGAATCATCAAGCACACGAAAGATAATTAATATACAGTCCATTTGAAGATGTTATCATGAAATCATCTTCATCCGAGGTCGAGCCTTTTGCTTTTAGGCTTTTAACCGCGCCTTTAGATTCTAGCCATCAGATTCGACCAATCAGCTTGTACGCACGTTCGGGAACAAGCCTTGACTCACAAGATTTAGTGCATATCACGTGAACCATGTGACATCTTACTTGTTTTCTCGAAAAGGCTGCCTCTGAGAATCGAGGGAGAGAAGAAAGATCATGGCCGCCCTTTATGAAGGCAGTTGGCGATCTTTTGCTACTGCGGCTGAGATCAGGACCGTTGATACAGATAAACAAATATGGGTATGCCAGTCATTATGGACAGACAGAAGCGAGGCGTTGAGTCCTTGAGTGCCTGAGAGAGCCTGTCCCGTCAACGTCTGGGGAATGGGATTCCCGAGGGCATACAAGTCGACGCCATTGAATTTGCTTACCTCACGAGTGCTGCACTTCATTTCATCCATTCAATGAGTTTTACACTCATTTTCATCCATTGGACGTTTCTGCAGTGATTTTACTTGTGAGGTGAAGTAAGCTTTTCAGACAAGGCAGAGTGGTGTCCAACGCTCATATTCGTACTTGATGCTAATTCCGTCTGTTTCTAGTTAGTATTAGTTTCTTCTTGTCAATTAATCCTTTTCTAATTTAGCGCCGGTGTCTGAACTGCTTCCTTTCTATTGTAACTCCTAAATTCTTGGTAGTAGTCATTGTTGCTGGGTATTTTCCAGTCCTGAGTGGCTATTTCCGCCTCATGATTTAGCGATGGGATCCCAGTTCTACGGCTGGTTCAGTTGGTTGTATGCTACTCGTAGCCATGGCGGCACCCAAATCTACATTGCTTCTCCATCTTATATTTTGAGATCTATTACTGAACACTGGATGTTGAATTTTTCTGGCTTGCTTGTCTTCCCTTCCCTATAGAATCAATTGGGTCTTTCTTTTCTTGCTGTCGCTTCAATTTGAAACGATCTCGGAGGATGCGTTTACAGGCTGCACGTTTGTTGGCATCTAAATTGCTTCCCCAACCCTCTCGTTAGTTATTTTCTTGTAGTCAAGCCTGTCCCGGGAAAATTGTCCAGGTTCACTTAAGTCTCTCACCATGAGGATTGTTCTGCTAGCTCCCGCGATATTCCTTCTTTCTTGGCTTACAGGGCAAGAAGTCTTGGGGCAAAACACCACTGGTGTAGCTGCCAGGCAGAAGGTTGTGAACGTTGGTGCTTTGTTCGCCTTCAACTCCACCATCGGGAGAGCAGCAAAAACAGCCATTCAGGCAGCAGTCGATGACGTGAATGCAAATCCTAGCATTCTACAGGGCACAAAGCTTAACGTGGTGGCCATGGATACCACGTGCAATGGTTTTCATGGAACTGTGGAAGGTATAACTATTCAATTGCCCTCCCTCCACCTTCCTTTCGGATTCTAGGAATTGGCAATATTTTCACGATCTTGACCTGCCTTTTGAAGATGGAACTGTTGATTTCTTTTGTTTGCTTTAGCATCAAGAATAGATATACATATTATATCTTATTATTTCTTTAATCAAGTTTAGAATGGTCCCTGGGGGGTGGACATCTAACCGGTATAGGCCATCTCCCAGCTAAGCTTACTATGACTTAGTATATCCACGTATTGCACTATATCAGCCATCATTTCATATACTGCTGGCAAGCTCCTTTTCACATTGTTGGATGAGTTGCAGAGGCGCCTTTCTTTTTCATAGCCTTCGTGACCAGAAGGCGACCATTTTTTTGTCGTATAACGCACCTGCTATATATTCTGTCTACTTTTCTGTTGATGCTTGTCGTGCTTTATGTAGAAAGGTTTTGGCGTGTAGAAATGAAATGATAGTCCCCACGTCGACACTTTGGATGAAAAGTTGATTGGCACAAAAAAAAATCAAGCAGGAGCTTTGCTGAAGCCCCATAAAAATGGGGAAGCAAGGCTTGAAGTTTGGTCATATCCTAGCCATACTAGAAAATGGAATAGATCACTTGGAAAATCGTGTTGAAAAATTGGCTGTTGTTCAGTAGAAGTCATGGTAGTAAGAATGGACTAACTTCTTGCTTCCCAGAGTTTGAAACATGACACTTGTATTTGCAGCTTTGGAACTTCTGGAGAAAGATGTCTTGGCAATAATCGGTCCTCAATCCTCAGTAGTTGGTCATCTACTTTCCCACATTGTCAATGAGCTTCAAGTGCCTCTGTTGTCATTTTCTGCCACTGACCCAACACTCTCTGCTTTGCAATATCCTTTCTTTCTGCGGACAACACAGAGTGACTATTTCCAGATGAAAGGAGTCGCTGATCTGATTGACTATTATGGATGGAAGCAAGTTATAGCTATATTTATGGATGATGACTATGGGAGAAGTGGGATATCAGCATTGGGTGATGCACTCTCAATGAAACGTATTAAAATTTCCTATAAAGCTGCACTGATGCCTGGTGCTGATGCAAATTCCATTAAAGGCACATTGAACAAAGTTAATTTGATGGAATCCAGGGTGTTTGTTGTTCACACAAGTCCAGATTCAGGTTTAAAAATATTTTCTGTGGCTAAAAGCTTGGGCATGATGAGCAGTGGCTACGTGTGGATTGCAACAGATTGGCTAGCTTGTTTTCTGGATTCATCTGAACCAATTAAGGGTAGCACAAAAGACATTCTTCAAGGAATTGTGGCATTTCGTCAGCATATACCAGATTCAAGCCTTAAAAAGAAATTTTCTTCTAGATGGAACTCTCTTGTTAAGCAGGGGAGAGCTGATTCTGGTTTGAATTCATATGCGTTTTGTGCATATGATACTATCTGGATGATTGCTTATGCAATCAATGACTTTCTGAACGGAAAAGGGAATCTTACTTTCTCCAATGATCCAAACCTGCATGATTTGAGTGGAAGCACACTTAAACTGTCAACACTCAAGGTATTTGATGGAGGCCAGCAATTGCTTCAGATATTGACACAGACTAACTTCACGGGTCTAACTGGTCAGGTCCAGTATAATTCAGATAAAGACCTCATGCATCCAGCATATGATCTCATTAATTTTGCTGGAACAGGTTCTAGGATAATAGGATATTGGTCTAATTATTCTGGTCTATCAATTGCTCCACCTGAAAAATTATATGATATGCCACCAAATACTTCGAGCAGTAGCCAACAGCTTTACAGTGTTTTATGGCCTGGTGAAACATCGAAAAAACCACGTGGATGGGTGTTCCCTAACAATGGGAAGCCATTGAGGATTGGTGTCCCTTACAGAGTAAGTTACACACAGATGGTAAAGAAGGGAAGTGGATCCCAACAAGCAGAAGGTTTTTGCATAGATGTGTTTGAGGCTGCAGTAGCAAAGCTACCTTATGCTGTACCCCACCGATATATATTCTATGGAGATGGCAAAAAGAATCCAAGCTACAATGAACTTGTTAATATGGTTGCATCAAACGTCAGTATTGTTATGACCTTTTCCTAGCCTTCCATGAATTATTTTTGAATTTTTACAGGCTTGTGTCTCCCATACTGATTGATGTTACTTGCATCTTTTGCCATCTTCAGAAATTTGATGCTGCTGTTGGGGACATTGCGATTGTAACAAACAGGACAAAAATCGTTGATTTTACACAGCCCTTTGCTGAATCTGGTCTTGTTATAGTTGCTCCAGTGAAGGAGATCCAATCAAGTCCGTGGTCTTTCCTCAAGCCATTCACATGGCAGATGTGGTTGGTTACTGGAGTTTCATTTCTCTTTGTTGGTGCGGTCATTTGGATACTTGAGCACCGAACAAATCAAGAATTCCGAGGGCCACCACGACAGCAGCTGGTCACAGTGTTTTGGTAATATCATCTTCTCAACTCCCTTTTTTTCCAGATTTCCCATTTGAAGGCGGATCAATATTTTGTTACTTTCTCTTGAATCACTTTGTCAGGTGTATAACCTAAGTTTATATTAATCTATATATTTTGTTTCTCTTTTACATTTATCTAATTTTCTTTGTGAGCTTTTTTCAAGTTTTTTTCATGTTATTGTCTTCTTTGTAGCCTGTAATTATCTTTGAGTAAATAATGTCTCTTGTGCTAAAGGCTGCATGGCTTGCTTTTGAACACAAGAAAAAGTATACAGCTCTAATTTTCCAACCCCAAAACCATAAGGAGTCAAACATGCAGAAAATTGAATATAATTGCTTCTGAATCTCTGTTCTATGTTTTGTCGCTACTAATCTTTGAGATTTGCCATTTAGTTAATCGTGAAAACTTACTTGCAACCCTACTTCATCTGTCGTCAATTTTTGGTTTATATTTTGATTGCCATGACGGAAGATGTCTACACACAAATGTCTCTATCGTTGTAGTTGTTGTTTTACTTCATAAATCTTTGTTAATAGATGATGCAATGAAATACACTAGAACTATGAAAAACAAACTTAAAGTAAATATTGCTAATTAACCATTATGATAGATCTCTTATCTTCAAGCCTAACAGATATTGCTTTCTTTTTCTCTTGTAGGATAGCCATCATCACATGTGAAACTAACAGTGTGAACAGCATAAAACAATTAGCATCCAGCCGTCCATTTCTTGCTCCAAACTTTCAGAGTAAAAGGAACAAAGAAAAAAATGAACCTGGAAGCAGCTGTATAGCATTATGACATCTAACGCTTTCTATATTTCCTTTTTCTTTTTGGTGTGAAAAAGTGTTTTCTAGTTTCAAAACATACAAAAAAATAAAAAAATAAAAACCTGAAGCAGCTTGCAGCATAATAGCATCCGCCCCTTATATGTTTTTCTTTTATCTCGAAAGTGCAAAGGTCTGATAATCATATTGGGAGTTTAATTCTTTATCCTGTCCACAAACTTTCTAAATATAGTAATGATATGAAGATTAAAGATGAAACACATCATTGTGGAAGGGAAAGTCAAGACGAAAGCCAATAGCATAGTTGTTGATGACTTCACATCAGCAGCAATATCATGATGCCAAGGCAGATTATCAGATCATGACTCAGACCCCTCCAGTTGAGGTGTAGATAGTCGGACCTTGTTGCTTCAGGATTATGAATTGGAGATCTTAAGGGATCTATCTGATGAAAAATTCCACGAATACACATGCATGCGCAAACACGTCTGTATTTATCCAACAGATTGACAAATTATGTATATTGGTTCAGAGCCTACAGGCTGCCAACCATGTGGCCATGGCTCATCTGTGCAGTCTTTTATTATAATATAATAGTACCTTTGTGGCTTGTATAAGTCATGCAGTAAGCAAATGGAGAATTACATAGAATTGTCATGTATATATAGTCCAATGCATATATAATTTTTATGTGATATCTGGTTGCAGGGAAGTTTTACTAGTTTCAACCCATTTCTAACGGTTTTTTTTTTTTTTTGCAGGTTTGGCCTTTTAACAATGTTTTTTGCTCACAGTAAGTAGATCCCTAAGGCAATTATTATTGCTTCAATTAGATTTTAAACTTCCGAGTCATCTCTAAATCAAATTTGCCGTAGCTACCATGGAATTCTACAGCATGTTATTCAAACTGATATGTCATATCCTGAACTTGTTGCAGAAGAGAATACAGTTAGCGCACTGGGGCGTATGGTGCTAGTGATATGGCTGTTTGTGGTCCTTATTATCAACTCAAGCTACACTGCAAGTTTGACATCAATTCTCACAGTGCAGCAGCTTTCATCTGGGATTGATGGGCTAGACAGCTTGATCTCAAGTAATTATCGAATAGGATATCAAGTTGGTTCCTTTGCTAAACAGTATATGATTGAAGAACTGAACATTGCAAGTTCAAGGCTGAAAGAACTGGGGGGACCTCAAGAATATGCTGATGCTCTATTGCTGGGACCAGCCAACGGGGGAGTTGCCGCCGTTGTCGATGAACTTCCTTACATTGAACTATTCTTGGCAAAGAATTGCAAGTTCAAGACTGTGGGACGAGAGTTCACCAAAAGTGGATGGGGATTTGTGAGTACATCTAGCTTCTAAACTAGTCATTTTCACAGAATGGCATCATGTGTTGCAACGAATGCACCTAAAACTGCTAAAATTATCACCTTTATGGCCAGAAACTTGTTCAACTTGGGTGACCTTTAAGTTGATGTTCATAGACCCCTTAATACACTGCGTAAAGTTGAACCATGAATGCCTTCTTAAAGTTAGGAAGTCAAGTGGCAACCCTCAAACCTTTCCATTTTTAGCCAAATAAGAAATCGGACATCAATCCTGGCCCGCTGCTCTTCTTTGCAACATTGGAACAACAAATGGTCTTGCTGTAATTTCCAACTAATTGATGTAAATTGACTAAACATTCTGCACAGAAGTCCAATTTCCTTTGGAAATTTTGCAAAATAAGGAGTAACTCAATTAAGATCAACTAGAGGGGAATACGTCTATTCTGCATAGACCTTCATCCGATCTGTGCGGTGAAGAAGAACCTATTTGAACTTGTAGTCTTTTGTTCGCTACAAGTCAACAAGACTGCAAGAACTAAAAATTGCTTACAAGGGATCCTGTTATACCTGCAGGTTTTTCAGAGAGACTCGCCCCTAACGGTTGATATGTCAACTGCAATCCTCTCGCTTTCAGAAGATGGTGACCTTCAAAGGATGCATGATGAGTGGTTGCCACTGACTGGGTGTGCCAAAAAGACCGATGATTCATCTCCCAACCAGCTTGGCCTCCAGAGCTTCTGGGGCCTCTTTCTCATTTGTGGGGTATTTGCCACTGTTGCACTTGCAATCTTCTTTTTGACCGTGGCTAGTCAGTACAAGAAGTTCAGCGGCAGTAATAGTGTGAGTGGTTCATATGACTCAAATGGCAGATCTAGGAAGCGATCATCTAGCATCAAGGACTTCATGGAGTTCCTGGACGTAAGGGAAGATGAAGTTTGCAAGAGAATTAAGAGTATGCAGAGTGACAAGCAGCAGGAAAGCCTAAGTTCTTGGAGTCGTAGTTTTAATGACCTATCCTTATCTCCTCCTTGACATGGAATTATGAGTTGCTCCCATGCAAGCCTGCCTAGATATATGCAGAAAGGGAAAACGAAGGTTGCCGAAACCAACTTCTCTTTCCGCAGCTAAATATATACATCAGTTGAAGGCTCAAAACTTAGTGCTGAAAAAGCGCAGAAAATTGATGAGATCATTTCATGAAGGCGTAACAGACCATGATTTGAGACTCCTTTTGTTAAACTCAGCTCTAGTCAAATTGGCTGTAAACTTCATTCAACGTTCTGATGACATTGCCGATTTTCTTCTGTACTTAGGAGTAGTTGATCTTATGAAAAGTCTGATATTCCTTGAATTGATGGCACCCTGTCTGGGAAAGTAAACGAAGTCGTTTGTTCTGAAAAATTCACTTGGAGTTGAGCCACCAGCAATTCGTCAAGGTACCAAACCAAACATGGAGTATGGTGTGGAAGGTGCTTGGTTGGGCATGTATTGCTCATGTATTCTCCCGATAACTGTAAATAATGCTGCTATTTTTTATACTTGCACGTATTTTGTGAAAACTGTGTGGGAATGTAAGCATATGTTTCCTTTTATAGTAAGATACCATACAAAATTCATGATAAAATCATTTTCTTACGTTTCTTTCCTTGGAAAAAGCTCGTTGTCTATATTTATCGTTGTGTGTTTACTGACTAACATAACTCTACTACCGAGGAAAGGTTAAATATTTTATGTATTGGATACCACGCAAATCAAGCTGCTGTTTTTTCTCTTTTGAAAAACAATCGGCGTTCATGGAATTAATTAATGTAATACATATTATTAACAAATTAGTTTACAATAAAACACATCTAAGCTTTCACGGTCAAGCAGATCAAATGCAGGATTATGTTTCTGCAAGAATGAAACACACGTGTAGTAAGTGAATTGTGCATTGTCTGTGCTTATCATGTCTGCCATTTTGTTTAACATAGAAACTTGCCTTGTATATGAATTAAAAAGGCAGTCGGCGCTGTTTCTTCTCTCTCTCTCTCTCTCTCTCTCTCTCTCGCTATATATATATATATATATATATATATATAGAGAGAGAGAGAGAGAGAGAGAGAGAAGGGAGAGAGAGTAGTTGCGTTCATGGATGAAGAAGCATTACATTTGGTAAAAGTGACGTGAATAGCAGTAGATTTGGGAACTTATACACAAAAAATATTAGCTGATCTAGCGGTTGGCTTTATTTTAGTACTTTTGCTTCATGTTTAGTATATATTTTATTCGAACGGCGAGCACGCAAACGTAATCTGAACAGACAATTAAAGACGATATTTATGAAAAAGAGAAGGGAGAAGAAAAGAAAAGTAGTGGAACTTGCCTCCTAGAGAGAAGCAAATGCTTGTTGGTGAGGATCATGTCCACGGCGCCTTAAATAACAAGCTACCCAAGAAGCCTCCCATTCCCTTTCAACATAAGAATATATTTTCCATGAACAGAAATATAAGAGAATTCCTTATGAAACAATTAACTTTCTATAAACCATATAAAACCTACTCTATACATTCGACATGCATGATTTTTTTTTAATCAACTAAAAATGTTAACATTTTATATCTATCTATACAACTAAATTTATTTGACAGACAGAAAGCGCTAAGAAGCAAGTTAAATTAAGAGGCATGATTGATTGTACATTTTCTGTATACCTTAAATATCAAATCTACTAGTCATTTTTTGAAATCCAAAAAAACGATATAAATCTCTTCAATTCAAAGATGATTTACTAGATGTCTTTCACTAGCCAAGGCAGCTAGGGCACCCAGCTAAGGCTCTCAACTAGGCCAGCTAAGGCGGACCCATCCTTTCATCTTTACATTGTTTCTTGGGTGGGCAGGTTTGTCAGCTTGTTGTAATAAAGTTTTTACTTGGCTCAGCTAGAAAGTAAAAACCACATAGTACTAGTCACAATGTGTTTGGAAGACGCAGCTGTCACAAAGAAAACTAGAGACTCTTGTGATTTCTGTGGGCGTCAACCCTCTGTATAAGCCTAACCAGGCATAGGCCCCGAAACTCGCCGGTAAAGAGTCCCCGAAACTCGCCGGTAAAGAGTCAGATGGCTGGTGATTACCTCAACCTCCTATGTACACCCAAGTAAACCCTAGGTTGGGTACTAAACACAGAGTTTAAGGCTCTTGAGTTATTGACAAACTTTTTTTTTTTTTTGAATTTGTAATGTTTACTTAGGGGAAATGTAGACCCCTCAAGGCTATACGTATATGCTTTCAATGTTTTGGCTTGCTTTGGGGCCCGAGTAAACCTATAAGTGAGTAACAAACTTAGTCGAGATCATAGTTACAAATAACTTCTATGAATTTTAAATGGTGAGGTTTTTTCTTTTTATAATATGGTGAACTTGAAAAATATGGGAAAAAGAGGAGAAAAACGGTATTTTTAAAACAAATAAAAAAACTGAAAATAAAATAAGTAAGAAAATAATAACACAAACAGTAGATTTGTAACAAACAAAAAATAAAAAATAAAAAAAACTGTTTGGTATTAAAAAAAAATGAAAAAAGGTGAAAAACACGAAAAAAAAATGTTAAAAACGTATTTTTTCGTTTTAAACGTTTTTTTTTTCAAGTTTTTTTTGTATTTTTTTCAAAAATAACCCATTTTTTGTGACCATTGTCCAGATGTATACATCTGAAACCCAAAAAGAACATATAGTAACCCGGCCAAGCCTGAATGGTTTAGTCACATCAAATGACATTTTAGTACATTCACAATCGGCCGGTCGCCGAACATCATACATGAAAGATGCTAAGACATTCCTACGACATCCGGTCCATTTGCAGCTCTACGTTTAGTCAATGTTTCTTCTTCTTCAATGATCCGCCATCCACGCCAAGTGGTATGAACAGAGGGAGGGCTCTATAGTCTATACTGTCTGCTTGTTACTAAAAGTCTACACTAATTGATAGATCCGGCAATCAATCAAGAGGAAGTACCAAAATTTTTCCAAAGGCAAGGATTCAAGGGCTCATATTTTCTCTAAAATCAGATGTCACTAGCATGACTTTGACGAAGAGTGAATCAAACATGTCCCGAAAATCCAAAGAAAAACAGTGAGTTCCTCCAATGCCATAGTATTAAATGAGAAAAATGTTACTACATGCCAATGGCCTACCAAACTTGATAGAATATCACAAAAAATGTTAGGAACTAAAATAATCTTGCCTGTTACAATGTCCTTGTCAATCTCTCCTACTCCCATCCAACTGCATGTTTTGATATAAGAACACTTCTTTTCTCTTTAAGAACAAATTTTTGCATTGTTTACCAGAAAGGGAATTGGGTTTTTGAACTTCTTTTTGGTAACTCATTTTCTTTTTTTTGGGTTATATATATTTGCCTGTCCTCTCTAAGTTTTTATTTTTCTTTTCAAATTGTGAATACATTGAGGAGAGTACACTGATAGCAATAGAATGTCAAACAAACGAAAGGTTTTCATTTGATATGATTTCTTCTCTCATAAATATGCAAATCAATAAGATCTTATTTGGGAAAATACAAAATTTTGCCTTCTTAGTTAAACGATACCCAAAAGAGTAGAAATATCACTTTCAAATTAGGCTCAGTTTTTCACGTGAAATAAGGAATAATTTAAACTACAAGTTTAAATAGACCTGTATCAAGAAATTGAAAAACTACAGGTCTCCTAGGTGAGAATTTCATTTAAAACAATTCAATCTTTTCCTTTTTTTTTAAGACAAAAGAAATTCAATCTTTCGTTTTCTTTTCTTTTTTAATGTAAAAAAAAAAAAACAATTCAATCTTTTCAATCACGTTGTATGCAGTAGCCAACCAACGTGGCCAAATCTGGAACCCATTAATCAACCCAACGCCGGTCCCTCTCTGCCTGAAAATTAAAAGATAATGAACAACATGGCCCCAAGTGTCAAAATGTCAGCTGAACACCTCATTAAAAAAATTAAAGTTTTTGGGATCAGGCTGTTGGATCTAAAATTAAATGAGAAAGTTAGATGCTGCCCTACCATTATTAGGCTGCTAGAGATTTGATGCCCTAAGGAGATATTTGATTATGGAGATCCATAGATCTGATGTAACATGTTTGATTGACACACCATGGTAAAATTCTTGGTTCATCAAACTAAATATCTTAATTGGTCATTTGTATTCGAAACCCTCGCTTATAAAAAAAAGATCTGATCTTAAATTCATGGATCTCAAATCTTAAGAAGCTTATATCAACGTTAATCAAACGCCCCTCAGATGATTGTCCGAAGCAAAAATATGCATAATTTTTTATTGGGCTGCAAAAACATGCATAATTTTTTCCAGCAATGGGATCTTTTAATGAATTAGGTTGAGAGAAGATAAAACCAATGAACAGATTGGTTTGGTAGAAGATAAGTTTTGAGTACCAGATACGTCAGCCGCATGTTGTATCATAAATATCCGCTCATTGATTACAAACCTAAATTAGTGACTTCTGTAAGAGCTTGTAAGAAAAATCACATGGTATTCTGCCAAAGATCGTAAAACTTCTTTGTTTGCTAAAATAGATGGAAGCATCACACCATCCGTGAGAGATCCGGAGGTTTGAAATAGAAATAAGATGTGTCGTTCGACATTTTGAAGATTGCTAAAAGAGGAATTGAAAAAATTAAATGCGATATTATTAATTGGTTGTCTTCAATATGTCCCCTCATTTTTTTGGTTCCTCTTCGAGCCAGTGGCAGAGCCAGAAAAATTGGCTGGAAGGGCACTCGTTTAAAAATACTTATTTATATCTAACAGGGGCATATATATATATATATATATATATATAAAGATACCTATTTAAAAATAAGAAAAATTTAAAAGACACACATCAGTTACCATGTGGCTCCACCACTGATTCGTTATTGTTTGCTCGGTATAATAGCATCAGAGAATTCCGAGGCTAATGCATTGGTTTCTGAAGCTTATGCTTCTTTAGGCTTCCACTGAAGATTGATACCTACAAAAATTGAACTCATGACCAGCTTTGTATTACCTGCTGGCCCACCAACTTCACCAAACATCTTCCAAATTAATATGGTGCAATTATTTATACAAATCTTGGGAGAGGTTATGCATTTTTCTTTAAAAAATAATATGTAATTTGTATTTTTAAAATTTGCATTGGTAAATAAGAAACATTAAACCTAACTCCCACAAATTGGAAAAGAAAAAAAAAATTCTGCTATGATCATAGACGTGCGGTGATCGTAGCCGGTTCGTCCAGTCGTGAGCTTATCATAAATTATTATTGCTTTGTGCTTGGTCCAACCACAGACAAGGAACCGGCTGAAGTAGATGTTGAATTTTCAATTTATGTGTCTAAATCATGACAGAAACGTTCCTACGACTCCTTTCCATGAAAATTTAACTCCCTTAAAATTTCAATAAAAAAGTGTCGGTAGGACTGCCTCAAAGCTGAAAGGCATGGGCATCCAATTCTTTGGATCTAAATAAGAGAAAGCATCATTCCTTTGGCAACATGGATGAACTTGTCAAAAGAAACAAGTGGATCATAGAAAAAGTCTCATAATAATAAAGTTTTCAAGTCAGGACTCTTTTTAGGTGAGCAAGGGGATTACTTTTTCTTCTTTTTTTACTTTTTTTCACAAGAGAGTCCAAGTTCTCACTCAATTTTTGTATGCATAAAGTACAAAGTCTGCTTTTAAGTACTTTAAGGTGTCATTATATATATATATATATATATAATTGATATACCAATAATTTAAAATAAAAACTGACCACTTATCAATCTATCTGTTATGCCAATCCCCTTAAAACTTGCACGAGAGGAAAGACCCCTGCCTTGTGTATGTTGAATATCTATCAGAGTTTGCATTTTCCTTACTTTATTAAATATGAGCATATATTAGAGAGAAAAAAATCTTAACATTTAACTACTGGTTTCTTTACCTCCCACTAAATTGAGTTTGGTATTAAGTAGAAGAAAAGTTTTAATTTCATGTGAATATGAGTAGAAAAATCTTTTTTAATATTTTCATATACAAATTAGAGAAAAACACTACCGGATAAAAAAAAAATCAAAGGCCGTCGGATTTAGGAAATGAGATTGTGGGCATCATCAGATCACACAGGTAGGCAGCACGTGAGCACCGGCTTTATATTAATGACAACCTCGCCATACTTCCCATCTTCCTGCAGAAAAAGAATGTCCCGGTTTTTCCCGTTTTCTCATAAAGAGAGCACGTAATAACCATGGAAAAAGCAAGATGTTTATTAATATTACTATTGTAACTGATTGATCATTGTTTAAAAAGATGTAAAGCCAATAAAAAATACGTCGATTGAAGCATTTCTTTTTTAGCACTTCAGCAAAATGCTGATCCCTTTTAACATTATTCATAACAAAAAATTGAAGGTAAGAACAGTAGTCTTGCTTTTAGAACGTCCTTTCAGGCGAGTCTGAATGATACCAACAATGAGTTTTGTCAAAATTCATTGTTTGCCAAACTTATTATTACATGACCATGCAAATCAAAAAAACTAGTTCTTACAAAACCAAGTTCGAAGTATACTTAAACCAACTTTTCAAAATCATCAAGAACAGAAAAATGAAACTATATGGTAGCTATTTTCTTGCCTAAAACTGTAAACTTGGTACAAAACTATTCCCATTTTGTTAGGAAAAAAAGATCACATTTAGTAAGCCAAATTCATTTCATAACATTGAGTTTTCTACCCAGATCTCGAAACAGTGTCTTGAACCTGTCTGCCTTGAAAGTAAGGGAAAAAGGAGTTTTAAAAGGTGTCTTGATTCCAAAACATCGATATAAAACACGATCTAAAACATCAAACGAGCTCTTTAGCATTGATTCGTAGATTCTTGATGTGAAGATTGCACCATATATTTGGAGAACAAGAAGAATGTGAAATAAAAATGTCCAAAGATGGAAAAATTATCAAAACATTTTTCTTTTGTTTGAGAAATATGAATAGTAGTCTTATCGGTACGTACCTAACCATATTAAACCATTCTCCAAAAGTGGTCGGTACCTTTACTATCAGGGTCCACAATAGGCGAATTTACGGGAACTCCCTCACATTTTTCTACATTTGCCAGCAGATCATGGGGTGAGCAATAAAGAGGGAAGTCCCCATAAAAAAAAAAGTTTGCCTTTGTGGGAAAATTTCACAAAAGCGACCGGGTCTGATCCGAAAGTGGTCCTCCATCCTGATCCAGATATTTCCCCTTATAATAAAGGACCACTTCTTATTTTCTTTTATAAAAAAATTATATTACATATTTATAATAGATATTTATTTAAATTGGGAGGAGAGTCTGGTATTGAAAAAGGAGGAGGTTTCCGGGTCAAAGCAGGTGGACAAAATGGTAATTTATTGGGTCATTTAAAGCTACTGGGTCCCATGAGGTAGCTCGGATGTGCGGCTGGGATTGATTGTGACTCGAGGAGCCGTAGGGACTCCCCTGCCCCGGCCTCTCTAACGAGGAAAAAAAGGAGGGAAGTGCTCCCGGGCCGAGGACCAAGGGAAGGGACCCTTCTTCCCGGTGGCAGGGGCGAGAGAGAGAGAGAGAGTCGGGTGGCGGAAGAGTAGAGGATGGCGACGCGTGCGCAGAGAGCGGTGGTGGTGGTGGTGGTGGTGGGCCGGCGGTGCAGCCTCGGATCTCCGCCACACGGCTAACGACGTTAGGTGTCTCCCTTCTCCCCACCCTCTCTTCCTGTCTTTCTTTTGTCTCTGTCATGGGCTCGACTACCCTTCCCGCCAGGCCCCGCCTGCGTCCCTCCAGCCTCTTTCCCTGTTTCTCGACGCCTGCCATGGCGCAGGTACGCCGGAGGGTCGCGGTGTCCCGGGCCCATGCCAGGTGGCTCGGCATCGTTGGCCAGGTCTACCTCCTTCGCCGGGTCATTCGTTACCTCCGGGATAATATACTTTCTTGCGCCGGCAAGCCGCGGTCCTACCACCGCCTCCAGAGGACCTCCTCTGCCTCCTCGTTTGAGCATCTTCCCGATGAAGACCGAGACGGGGCTGGTGCCGGTTACAGTGGTGCTGTGGAGACGCCGGTGGCGGAGCAGCCCGCCGGAGGAGAGACGGAGGCCGATTCGGACACGGTGGTTCTGAAGGTGACCGTCCTCGGAGACTGCCAGATTGGGAAGACGACGTTCGTGGTACAGTTTTTTCTCTTTTTTTTTGGCGTTTTCTTGGTTTGACCGGCGCGCACGACTCTCCGGATATCGATGCCATCGTGTTTTTTTGCTGGAATTTTGTAATTGTTTAACCCTCATTTTCCTTCTTTTTTGCGTTGATGAAGATCAAGTATGTAGGAGAAGACGAAGAGAGGAGATGCTTACAGACGACGGGATTGAATCAAATGGACAAGGTATTGTTGGTGCAAGGAGCGAGGATAGCCTTCAACCTTTGGGATGTTGGAGGTACCAGTTTTTTTTTTTTTTTTTATTGGCAAATTATTTATTAATTTTTATTTACTTCTGAAGTTCTGAAAATTTTGTTTTATTTAGGCGAGAGCCAGTTTGTTGATCATGTCGCTTTGGCTTGTAAAGATGCAGCAGCAATCTTAATCATGTTTGATCTTACAAATCGGTGTACCCTTAACAGGTTCGTTTGTTTTCTGTTCTGTTTCTCATTTTTTAGGTGAATTTTGGGAGCTCATTGTCTCTAACAGAGGTTTCTCTTCAGATCGTTTTTTTTTTCTTTTTCAAATAATTTCGTGCCCTGCTTTCCGATATTTGTCTATAGAATTTGGATTTATTTTTGTTGGCAACAAATTCAGGTATTTGTTTTTTTATTTCTTGCTTTTTTTCTGTTTATTTTGGAGAGTTATACCCAAATTGTTGCCCAGAGTCCTAATGGCATGGTTTTCTTCCAAATTTATCATTATGGTCTTTGATTCGTTATTGGATTTCAATAAAAAACTTGTTATACCAAGTCATGGATAAGCAGGTATTTGTTTTGTTTAACAGCTCTTTGACTTACTGTTCTTTGGACTTTTATAATATCTTTAATAAATGATGATGAATAATCAAAATTTCTGCTAAGTCATTGTTATCAAGTTAAAAAACATGCTTTATCTTATTTATATCGTTGAAGTAACTGCTATTTTTATTATTCCTTCAGCTATTTTGAATAATGATTTCAAAAGTTGTATCGTTCTACTAATCTTGCTTAGTATAGAAACACGGTTCTTTTCTTATTGCAGAGAATAGGGTGTCTAATTTCACCCATGATTGAGTTTACAAATACACAGTTTTCTATAGTTTTTTAATCCGTTTAATTCATGCGATGTGGGTGCAGTGTTGTTGGGTGGTATAGACAAGCAAGGAGATGGAACAGAGTAAGCACCTTCTACCTAATTTTGTCTTTCTGCTCTCATCGTCTTTTGTTCACTTTCACTTTTTCTCTCGTGCTTTCTCATGACACCCATGGATGTTGATGTCTTTTCTCTTTTCTTCTTGTTTCTTGAGTAAAGGCAGCAATCCCCGTGCTTATTGGAACAAAATTTGATGATTTTGTTCGCCTTCCGCTGGATGTACAGTGGACAGTCGTGAGCCAGGTAACTCAAATTTACTGATTCTATAATGGCTTCCCTCTCGATTTCTTTTACAGAATACACCCAGAAGAAAATTTTGACAGATGTTACTGTAGAACCCCAGGAAATGCTCGTCAGAAAGACCTGCATCTGCCTGGTTGCCATTTTTTACTTTAGACCTTCAAAGTTGAAGAAGGTCGAGAATTCATGGAGGATGCGTCTCCTTTGGTATTGTCAGATTCTAATGCTTTAAATACATTGGAAGTCGGCCGAATTCCTACCTACCAAAGAAAACCAAAACATCCTGCTTGCCTAACAAATTAAAAAACAAGAAACTAAGAGATACCATTGATCAATGCGCTGCCAACAAGAGGTTTGTGGCTTCTATTGAATCATATTCAGGAATTCTCTAGTAGTGTCGCCCTAGGTTTTCAAATATAAATTTTCTTTTCTGTTGACATGGTTAGGTAGGGATCTACTTAAAAAGACATTACAGAAGATGGTAATTTTTGTTTTTGCCAGGCGAGAACGTATGCACATGCCATGAAAGCAACTCTGTTCTTCTCGAGCGCAACACACAACATCAATGTAAATAAGATCTTCAAGTTCATCACAGCCAAACTCTTCAACTTGCCGTGGACCATCGAGAGGAATCTAACGATCGGGGAACCGATCATCGACTTCTGATTCTTTGTTTTCTGTGGTTTTTTGGCATTTTGTACATATGCTTGCTGTTGGAAGCCATAAAAAAATATTAGCCACGGTAGATTCCTGCAGCTTTAGCTTTTCCCCTGTAATTTTTGGGGCCTTTCGAAGCTTTAGATTCTTTGACAGGGAAGCTGCGCTGGTCAATTCGCATAACAATCAGAAAAGGCCTTTCTAGCTGTAAAGATCTTCCTTCAGATGAATTCAATCCCATAGAATGTTCACATTTTTCACTTAAGAGCAAGATGGTGTTCTTGTGAATGACATCCCATTTAGGAAAATCGGCACAGTTGTAGCAGAAGATCAAAATTCTACATCAACGCGGTTGTTTCTAATCTGACGGAAATGAAATTTTCTGCGAGGCGCTTGGCTTTAAAAAGATTTCGTTAGGTATCTTTCTGCTTTTTTGAAATTATTGTTATTTTTTCCCGACCAACTCCTTTCAGCCCTTGCGGGAAAAGTTGCTTTCCTAAAAACTTTTTTATGGAGCCGTCCCCCTTTTCCCAAACCGCGTCTTTGCTTTTGGTTCAATTTGGTTTGATAGACATAAAAAGGCTTTACTTACTCTCGGTGAGGTTGGTGCAATGGACTTGGTGCAATAAACTTACTGACTCTCGATGAGGTTGGTGCAACGGACTTGGCGCAATGGACTTACTCTTGATGAGGTTGGTGCAGCGGACTTGGAGCAATGGACGGGAGCTTGGTAGGAGGCTAGTGTCTGATTTTGAGCTGTTGGGGGTGTTGACTTCTTGATTTTGAGCTGTTGGGGGTGTTGACTTCGTGTAGTATGAAAGGTGTATATATTGGTATGCAAGTTAAACCATGGAGCTTGGTAAATTGTTAGTGTTTGTTTTGTTGAAGCATAGCGATGACATCATAGCGATGACATCACTTCGAAGTCTTAGAAAGTGATGACATCATTTTGAAGTATTAAAAGTAGACTTAAATGGGGATTTGAACTTTTAATGAAAAGCTTTATGAAGGAAGAGTAAGAGGGTGCGGGTGGGGGGAGAGAGGGAGACGCAGGCAGGAATATATATTTGTACATTGGTTATATAGGCATAAAGGATACAACCGAAGGAGTACAAAGTAATAAACAAAGGTTTAAAGAGATAAAGGGATGAGCAGGAAAGTAAAAGAAAGGTCAACATAATTAAATGTATTTGTACATAAGTGGAATGTCGTATGCATTATTGTGGAATTGTTAAAGGGATAGAACAATGAAAAGTTAAGGCAACTAGAAAATCGATTGAAAAATTAAGTTATTTGTTTAATGGGCTTTTCCATTCAAAAGGAAATGAATTCCTCTGGCATTTTATGTTTTTGAAAGATGTTCAAGTTATATTTTTAGGGGCTGTTTAACGCACTGAAAATATGGAATTGGAAAGAAGTTTTCAAAAATTTATTTTAAGAATTGAAGAAATAAAAACAAAATTTAGATTTCCAAAACCCTTTTGTATTTGCTGGACTTGGGTTTATGTTTCAAAAAATAAATTTCTTAGTTTGATAGGAATGGAAGATGAAAAAATAGAATAGTTGGATTGAGCACTGCATAGATAACTCAACGGTTATTCTGGAAATTTTTTGCCACTCCTTGGGGTGGGACGAACTTTCCATAAAGAAATTTTTGGAAACCAACCTAATGGTCAGTTTTTTCATGTCAAGTTTGAAGGGCAAGAAAAAATTTTAAAAATTTAAATTTTATTTCTAGTGCTACAGGAAATATCAAATAGGCCTTGAGGTTTGCCTTTTTCCTGATGAATCAGATCAAACTTGGGAGTTTATCTTTTATGTTAAAAAGTTGAAAGAAAATGCCAAAGAAAACTGAATGAAGATACAAAAGTTTTCCCTATGTATCAAAGTTAAAGATGGAAAACAAGCAAAACTGAAAGAAGTTGAAAGATACGAAAAGTGATATTAAGTTCATAAAATGTTTCCTTTGAATTAGACCTTTGTATTTCAACGGGTTTGATTCGATTTGAATGACTGATCGAAGCTAGTTGTCGCTGATTTAGCAACAGCCATTGATGCCATTGATATCAGAATCCACCCAACTTGGTGGCAAATAGACCCGATTTCATGGTCGGTTCAAGAGTGCCACGTCCCAAGGTTTCACTAATTTTAAATATCTCTGATTTTTAAAATTTTAATTTTTTCAATTTATTTTCAACATATTTTCAAATTTTGTTCAATTCACAACCAATTCAGGCTTGCAGATCCCGTTCATGAAGCACTGATGTATTTCTCTGGGGGTCTCGTTTGACAACTAAAACACTTTGTGTGCTGAAAAATAGAGTTAGGCTCATGAGTTCTATGAATCTGCTTCAATCGTTTGACAAATTAATGGAATACCCACAAAATGTTTCAACAGCCAAAACAATGCCCAAAAAGAGAAAATCCGTATGTGCGATTCACCTGATATATCGTGTGAAATGTGAAGTTGGTTACTGGATTTTGGATGTCTACTTAGTGATAACAAAAGAAATGTCACTTAGTTATTAGGTATCGCGTCTGACAGGCATCATCCCCATGTGAGAACAGGTGAAGAAAATAATTTCTTAGGAAGAAGATTTATAATTCGAGTTTACGTGAAACAACATATATCCTTTGCTTTTCTTTGGGGATGTCAATGGATTAGATCTGGAATTGGGTACGTCTATTTCCATATAGCAATCAGCTACTGATCTTAATCGATTTGTGTAAATATGGTATATTTAAGCATCATAATGTTGGCGATACGATACGGATTGAAAAGCATTGATAGGTTTTAATAAGGTTTATATGGGAGTGTGGGACTTTTCTAATAGGAAGGAAGCAGGCAGTCATGTGATGCAACTTTGACTGTTCCAACTTTGATTCACCTTTGCAAAATGATGTCCACAAGTTTTAAGCTGGCTCTGAAATCCATCTCTCTCACATCCATCGATCCCCAAACATCTTTGCAAAAATGATGTCCAGAAAGAGTCGGCTCTCGGCAACCGGCGGAAGTCATCAAAGAGCGTCGGATAACTGTAAATATTTCAAGGAAGGCAAGTTAGTGTTTTAGTTCATCATTTAAATGCTTATAAAGAAGGAGAGGTTCTTTGAAACCATCGACGAAAGATTGAGGGTCCTTCACCAAAACTTGAGCGTGGATGTGTTATTGGACCAAAACCGGACCGTGGATTTGTAATTTCAAATCTGTAAAAACAATTTTTTTCTGATGAACAAAGTCAAAAGGAAACCCATACTTAAACCCTCTTGGCAACCATAAAAGGCCCTTGCATTTACCTCATCAGCTCCAAGCAGTAAATGGGTAATGCTCATTTAAACTGATTTAATCACATTACAGCCACAGCTCACTCTCGCCTACCAAGCCTTTCTCAGATTTAGGCAGTACTGGTTTCATGCCTAAGAGACATTGGCCTATATAAGATGCTTTAGTTGCATTACTACCAATATTGTTGGGAGGAAAGATTTTAACAGCAAAATTACAGTGAAGGTTCTTGAATTTGTGAATACAATTTTAGCACTAACCCGAACAAATCTCTTTCCAGATTGAGGATTACCGGTGACTAAAGCCATAGATCTAATTCTCTTGATTTTCTTGTCTCGTGTCTGATCTTTCTCTTTGGATGGAGTACCAATGGTTTCAAAAGAATTTATGGAATACGTCACGGAAAACAATTGAAATCGTGAGATGGTCATCCAGCTTTCTTAAATTGTCAAGAATTTATTGTTGGACGCATCTGATTCATTTAATTTTCCAGTACTTCGTCTTTGATGGTGCAGAATTTAATGCACAGAACGAAGAAAAGCAAGTGACCAGCATTTTATTAATTTCTCATTTATTTTGTTTAATTTTTTTTAAAGTTAATTTACCATATTTTTCTTTTTTTAACTCATCAACCTAAAAAAACCTCACCATTTGAAATCCAAAACAATATTTGCGACTATACACTAGATTTATAAACTCTAAGAAGGAGGGGGAAGGGAGAGAAACATACCAAATTGCCAATGTTTGCCGATGTCAAATGGATTCAACAGCCATTGGCTACGCTAGGCCGCTGGCCATTGCAATGAAAGGGAAATCGTCAGGGCGCAGGTAAAAGCTGGGCAGAAGGTCAACCATCAAACTCTTAATTATGCTGCTAATAGTGTAACCAATATCGTGCGAATCAGCCGATTTGAATCGAATCGGTGTTGTATCGATTCATATCAAGAACCGATTGAAGGTGCAATAGGATCATTAACCTGCGATTCAAGTTTAATCACCGATTTTGCTGCCATCATTCAATGCAGCTTCTTTCATGAAAACTGATAAAAGCTAGATTTGTTAAGACCAAAAAAAGGGATTTAATTTTTTTTTTTTTTACAAAACAGCAAAGCAGAAGTTTAGTTGACCCTGAAACATGGTTTTAAAGGGTGTGAACCCTGATGGCAAAGAAGCCCCCTTTTTTATTCCAATTGTTTGCAAGTTTGGAACAATTGCTACCGAGTTAATTATACTTTTAAGATTTTACCTTTTCAGTAAAGTGTACTTGCAGTTAAAGTTATTTATGCTTTTAACATATTAACATTTTTCTGTCAAAGTGCATTTGCAGTCTCATATTAAAAACAAATTTGTTTCTCTGATTTTATTTTAAATTTAAAACACAATTTTTAATCGATCAGATTCACAAAAGATTCCAATTACAATACGATTTTCCAATTCATTACGATTGCCAACATGTTTTCAATACGATTTTATCGATTAATTGAATCGTTTGGCTCAAAGATTCGTTAAAAAAATGATTTTGTTAAATTGATTCTTTACATTTAAACTAAATTCTTATGGTTTGGGTTGGGTCCAGACATATGCCTCGCCATACCCGCTCTGCCGTATCCATGTACCGACGTGTATGCGGCCAGATATGTGTACCGGTTGCATAGCTTACAGGTTGCATGTGATAGAACGACGTAGAATTACCTGGATCTTCCTGCCCACGAAGTAGATAACCAAACTTTCAAAGAATGCCCACAATCAATAATATCAACAAGAGACAAGGAAGAGAACCATAATGATAGACTGATAGTCTCCATGTCCTTGGGCCTCGAGAACTCATGCACATATCCATAAAATAACCATTTATGCTGCATTTACCATGGATCTGAGATGCGCAGTTTTAAGGCCTGACCCCACCTCACCGGTGAGATCTTAAATTCATGCTTTTTACATTGTAGCATGGATTATGTTCACACTGAAATCCACAGTTTCAACTATGGTAGATTTCAGATACTTTCAGACATGAGATCCAAGGGGAATCAAATGCAACCTAAGAATTAATAAGAAAGATTTAGAATTCTCTCTCTGCCCATGCATGCATGAAACATGTACTTTACACGAAATGTGGACTTCCCATAGATCAAAATGAAAATAAAAACAAGTCATAGGAGCTAAATATATTCAAATTCAACTTACCCATTGCAACTATTTTGGATGCAAAATCAGAAGCCAAGGAAAGATCTCAAGGTCTTAAAGCAACGACTGCATGACGGAAATTTACCATCTCTCAGGTAACCGACCTTCCAAAGAATCCGGGCAATCAAAAATGTGAACAAGACAAGAGATATGAACCACTCATGATGCCAATTTTAATCTTACCCTTGGGCTTCAAGGACTCATGCACAGGACAGACCAATAAAACGACCATTATATCAAATGGTTTAAAACATAATGAGCACAACAATAAAAAAAGATTCACTCATAATGCAGTTTTAATCTTACACTTGGGCTTCAAGGACTCACGTACAGGATAGACCAATAAAACGACCATATCATATGGTTTAAAACATAATGAGCTCAACAATAAAAAAAGATTTAAAAATCTTTCTCTCTCTCTCACGTCCATGCACTTGTGAAACATGGACAAGATTGTAGAACTAGAATAGTCGCGACTCCAAATTGTGCTTTACTGTTGGCAGGATTTGATATCCACACTGAAGAAAAGAGGCCAACCAGCTTCAAAAGAAATAGCTAACATATGAAGACCATTTACTACTTTTTCTGGAATCCCTGTACTGCCCTTTCTATCTCAAAAGAAGTGAATTTCCAGTGTATTATTTAACACGTTCACGCTAATGAAATCCAAAGGGAACAGACATATCAGAGGGTTTTTTTTACATCGAAATCCTTATTTTTGAGCTACCACTGGATTTCGAAGATGGCCTGTTAACATTGTATAGTTTTCCCGATAATTGAGCCTTTACCTGAATATACACATGAGAATATGGTTTCCCTAGCTGCTAAAATTCTTATTATCAGTTATAATTATCTCAGCAAATTAGAGTTTTAAGACCTGTTATAGAGGCACAATAGTATTTGAGCGACGGATGGTACTGTATAATTTAGCTTCTGCTAGAGGCACAGGAAGTGGCTTACCCTCAACAATGTACTTATCATTGTCACTGTCATCTTCCATCAATTGCCAGATGCCTTTCTATGTGACGAAAAATGCAGTACCATCTATAGCATTGTCCACCTCATATATCGACTTTGCATTAGTAACAGGATTCCGGCTACTGCAATTTATGTGAAAAGAAAATTCTGTCAAGAAAAACTACAAGAATGTCATTTAAAGAAATCACAGGCCAGGTAATGGAAGAATAGTTCCAAGTTTGGTTTTAAAAAAAAAACCCTGAGAGAGTAACCTTATATTTTGGTTTACTACCACCGCTGCATTCTTTCAAGAAATAATGCATGACGTTACTGCATCGATGTGTAATACAAAAAACGTTAATACAAGCAGTAGACCAGCTTCTTGATCGTTCTGAAGAAATTTCCATTGTTAAAAGTTTAAAATGTAAAGAGAGAAGCTCACTCTTTTTCCTGCACCATTACACTTTTTAACTAGGTTGCTCAAGAATGGTAATGGTGATTGTCGGCGACATTGAGGAACATAATGGATGAAAAAACATGAGACTGTATGGGGGCCCTTACAGGTTGCACACAAGAAATTGCTGCATTAGAAATGTTTGTGAAGCTGTTGTATGACAAGTCCCTGCATGGTAATGCCACTGTGAAAATCAACAGGACATAAATGCAATAAGCAGGTCACCTCATCTTACCCTTGGCAGCCGAGGGCTGCAAATTAAAAAAACTTGAAGCATGAATAACAGTCAAGTTAAATGTTTCAATGTGACGTTATTTCCATTACCAAGTTAAAATAATTAAGTGTTTTAATCACAAGAAAATTAATTGTGGATCCTCAAGTTGCAAATGGCAGCTGGTCAAATTAATCTGCAGATTTAATATGAAGGGTATACAAGTTACCATATGAGTCTCTTCAGACAAGGCAATTGCTGCAACTGCCATAGATAACAGCATAGAATTAATTAACTTGATCTCTTAGTCAAGAAACACATAACTTTGACTGTTTTGTCAAGTTGTTATAACAGAGGGAATGGACCCCACAAGATTAGCACCTTGCATTTCTCGGGAGAACAATGTAGCATCAGTAGAAAGTTCAGAAATACATTTTTTTTAATCCATTAAAAACAAAAGAAACAGAACTTAACATGTCAAAAGCGTTCAAAAGGTTCAAGAACTATATGGTTCGAAACAACATTCCAAAAGTTGTCAAAAATCATTTTTCATACTTAAAATATTTCAAGACTTTACATGTTAAAATTGGGAGTTGAAAAGCTTGTCAAAATTCTAGACAATGTCTAGTTCATCTAGAAGTTTGTGTTCTTTGTAAAAAAAACATAAAAAAGGAAAGACTTTTGCAAAATGAGAAAATTTTCAAAATTAAGGTTGCAAAAGTTTCATAAAATGAAGAAAGATTTGACATGCAAAAGTTGTGAGCTTAGAAAACTCATGAAAGTTAAGAACTTTAAAAAATTATAAATAGCTTTAACATGTCAAGAAAAGTTTACATTGAAAAATCTGTGAAATTACGTAAAAAGTTTAACATGATTGTGAAAGAGTTTTGAAAAACAATAAAGCATTTATAAAGTTTAGCAAAATTTTAAATAATGCAAAAATTTCACCAAAAAAAAAAAAACATTAAAAAAGTGCTTGCTATCAAATGCCAAAACAATTGTCACAAAATTGAGCAATTTTTTTTTAGAAATGACACTTGCAAAAGTTTCAAAAATTGAAAAATGTGCTATGCATTCGAAATTTTGAAAATTTTAAGTTTTCACTTGTGAAAGTTGTGACCTTATAAAACATGTGAAAACCATGAAATTTTAAAACACCTTTTCAAAAAGTGCTAGATTTCAAAATCAGCAAAAAGTGTCAAAATTCAGTAATTTTATGATTTGAAAATCACACTTGCAAAATTTTCACAAGTTGGAGAACATGGCAAGTTTTGGACGTTTGCAAATTTAAAGATTTTGCTTGTGAAAGCTATGAGTTCATGAAACTTATGAAAGTCATGAGATGTGCCAAGATTAAAAGAAGTTTGAAAGTGTCCAAAAAAGTTTGTTTGAAAGTAGTCAAATACATTAAAAATGTTCTTTTCCTTTATATTTTATAAAACAAAAAAGAACAAAAAAATTCACCAAAGATTTGCAAAAAAAATGCTAACTAGGAAAAAACAAAACACTATCCAAAATGTCTTAGAAGTGCATAAAGTTTATGAGTTAAAACCATACTAGTAAAATTTTAAAAAATAAAAAATTATGTTAAACTTAAGAAAAGACTTTATTTATGAAACATCTAAGCGCACAAAAAATTTGTGAAAGTTGTGATTTTTGTTTCAAACAATGCAAAAATTTTACCGAAAACATCTAAAAATGTTTTAAAAAGTGTTACCTAATGAAGGCCGAAATCATTGTCAAAATCAATCAAAAAAGGTAAAGAAATATATGCTCCTAATGAAGGCCGAAATCATTTTAAAAATTTGTGAAATTATGTAAAAAGTTTGCCACCATTGTAAAATATCTAAGAAATGAAAGAGTTTTGTAAAACAATAAAGCATTTATAAAGTTTACAAAAATTTTAAATAGTGCAAAAATTTCACAAAAAAACATTAAAAAAATGCTTGTTTTCAAATGCCGAAACAATTGTCATAAAATTGAGCAATTTTTTTATTTTGAAAGGATGAACTTGCAAAGGCTTCGAAAATTGAAAAATGTGCAATGCATTTGAAATTTTGAAAATTTCAAGATTTCGCTTGTGAAAGTTGTGACCTTTCAAAATCAGCAAAAAAATGTCAAAATCCAGTAATTTTATGATTTGAAAATCATACTTGCAAAATTTTCACAACTTGAAGAACATGATAAGTTTTGGAAGTTTGCAAATTTAAAGATTGTGCTTGTGAAAGTTGCGAGTTCATGAAACATATGAAAGTCATGAGATATGCCAAAAGTAAAAGAAATGTGAAAGTGTCTAGAAAAGTTTGTTTAAAAGTAGACAAATAGATTAAAAAGTTTGTACCTTTATATTTTATAAAATAAAAAAGAACAAAAAAAAATTCACCAAAGATTTTCAAAAGAAATGCTAACTTAGAAGAAAACAAAACAATTTCCAAAATGTCTTAGAAGTGCATAAACTTTATGAGTTAAAACCATACTTGTGAAATTTTCAAAAATTAAAAACTGTGTTAAACTTTAGAATTTTTTAAGACTTTATATATGAAACACCTAATAGCACAAAAATTTGTGAAAATTGTGATTTTTGTTTCAAATAATGCAAAAAATTCATCGAAAACGTTTAGAAATGTGTTACCTTATAAAGGCCGAAATCATTGTCAAAATCATTCAAAAAAGTTCAAGAACTACATGGTTCAAAACAACACTTGAAAAGCTCACAAAAATCTTTTTCATACTTTAAAAATTTCAAGACTTTGCATGAATGACTAATTGAGGAAGTAAAGGGAAGAATGAAATCAAATCAATGAGGGTTGGTCCTCACTGGGAACTTGAGTAAGGAGTAGATCCTTGTGGGGTTTTCTAGAGCAAAATTTGGAAGTTCCCCTTATTTGGTATAACTGCTTAAGACGGATGAGAGGAAACCTTCACGTCCGATTTTTTTTCTTTTTTTTTGGGGGGGAAGATCCTATAGGAACCTATCCCAATTTTTCTTTTGCTAGGCCCATAGCTAAAAAACCTACTTTCTTACGATTATGAGGTTCATTCGAATATGAAATCCAATCCCGGAAATACAGTATCCCACTTTTTTGTAAAAGTTGAGAGCTACAAAGCTTGTCAAAATTTTCAACCATTTCATCTAAAAGGTTTGTATTCCTACAAAAAAGGGGAAGACGTTTGTAAAACGAGAAAATTTTCAAAACAATGATTGCAAAATTCTAAAAAAATGAAGAAAAATTTTACATGCAAAAGTTGTGAATTTAGAACACCTATGAAAGTTGTGAGTATTATAAAATTAGAAATAGCTTTAAAACGTCTAGAAAAGTTTACAGTGAAATCTGTGAAATTGCTTACTAAGAACATGAAAAGCTTTTGTAAAACAATAAAGCATTTATAAAGTTTAGCAAAATTTAAATAATGCAAAAATTTCACACAAAAACATTAAAAGAATGCTAGTTTTCAAATGCCAAAACAATTGTCATAAAATTGAACAAATTTTTTTATTTCCAAATAACGCTGCAAAAGTTTCAAAAATTGAAGAACGTTCTATGTTTTTTATTTTTGAAATTTTGAAAATTTCAAGACTTCGCTTGTGACCTAATAAAACAGTTGAAGATCATGACTTTTAAAACATGTCTTCAAGAAGTGCTAGCTTTTATAATCAGCAAAACCTGCCAAAATTCAGTAATTCTGGTAGTGTTTGATGGTCAAGAATTTTCCTGTAGCTCAGGAAATAAAATTCAAATTTTCAAAGTATTTCTGGTTTATCAAACACGGAATTTTTTTTTTTTTACCGTTAACGTGAAAATCAAAAACATATTTCCAGAATTTTTTTTGGAGTTGTTGGGAATGATTGTGGAAGGAGGGAGGAGGGAGGAGGGAAGGAGGCGGAGGTGGAAGAAGGGAAGGAGGGGGCAGGAAGAAGGGAAGGAGGGAGGAGGAAAGGGGAAGGAGGGAGGAGGGAGGAGGAAAGGTGAAGGAGGGAGGAGGAAGAAAGGGAAGAAGGGAAGGAGGCGGAGGTGGAAGAAGGGAAGGAGGGAGGAGGAAGAAAGGAAGGAGGGAGGAGGAAGAAAGGGAAGGAGGGAGGAGGCGGAGGCGGAAGAAGGGAAGGAGGCGGAGGGGGAGGCAGAAGAAGGGAAGGAGGGAGGAGGAAGAAGGGAAGGAGGGAGGAGGAAGAAAGGGAAGAAGGGAAGGAGGAAGGAGGGAGGAGGAAGAAAGGGAAGAAGGGAAGGAGGAAGGAGGGAGGAGGAAGAAAGGGAAGAAGGGAAGGAGGCGGAGGCGAAAGAAGGGAAGGGGGAAGGAGGGGAGGAAGAAAGGGAAGGAGGGAGGAGGGAAGGAGGCGAAGGCGGAAGAAGGGAAGGAGGAAGAAGGGAAGGAGGGAGGAGGGAAGGAGGCGGAGGCGGAAGAAGGGAAGGAGGAAGAAGGGAAGGGGAGGAGGGAAGGAGGCGGAGGCGGAAGAAGGGAAGGAGGAAGAAAGGAGGGAGGAGGAAGAAGGAGGAAGGGAAGGGAGGCCGAGAAAGAGGGAGGAGGAAAAAGGGAAAGAGGGTGGTGGAAGAAGGAGGAAGGGAAGGAAGGCCGAGGAAGAGGGAGGAAGAAGAAGGGAAAGAGGGTGGAGGAAGAAGGAAAAAGAAACCCAAAGGCATTCCCCGCCGTCTTCGTCTTTGGCTACTGGTTTCCCCGCCACGGATCCTCCACTTTGGCTGCTGCTTTCCCATTTCCACCGATTCTTCCTCCCTCGCCATCAAACGCAGAAATTTGTTTCCAGAAAAATAATTCCAAGATAACAAACACAACATAGTTTTGAAAATGTAGAATTTTATTTCTCAAAAACCAATTCCAAAAATAAATTTCTGGAAACTTCTTTCCAGAAACATATTTCTGGCCATCAAACGCTACCTCTATGATTTGGGAATCACAAGTCAAACAGTGCAAAGAATTTCATGAAATATTTTTCAAAAAAAATGTTAACTTTGAAAACCCATGTCAAAATATCTTAAAAGTGCAGAAAGTTTACGAGTTAAAACCATACTTATGAAATTTTCAAAATTTTAAAACCGTGTTAAGCTTTTAAAATTTTTAAGACTTTATTTATGAAACATTTAAGCGAACAAAACTTGTGAAAGTTGTGAATTTTGCAAACTAAAAATAGTTTGAAAGGGCAAAGTTTTGTAAAATCAAAGAAATTTCAAATAGTGCAACAGTTTCACCGACAACATTTAAAAATGTGTTAAAATGTGTTACCTTATAAAAGCCAAAGCCATTGTCAAAATCACTCGAAAAGTTCAAGAACTATATGGTTTGAAACAACATTCCAAAAGTTGTCAAAATCATTTTTCATACTTCAAAAATTCCAAGACTTTACATGTTAAAGCTGGGAGTTGCAAAGCTTGTCAAAGTTGTAAACTATGTCAAGTTCATCTAAAAGTTTATCTTCCTTGTAAAAAAACATTAAAAAAAAAGACTGCTGCAAAACAAAAAAAAAATAAAAATGGAGATTGCAAAAGTTTCAAAAAATGAAGAAAAATTTGACATGCAAAAGTTGTGAGCTTAGAAAACTCATGAAAGTTGCAAGTTTTATAAAATGATAAATAGCTTTAACATGTCTAGAAAAGTTTACATTGAAATTTGTGAAATTATGTAAAAAGTTTGTTGTCATTGTAAAATGTCTAAGAAATGAAAGAGTTTTGTAAAACAATAAAGCATTTATAAAGTTTAGCATAATTTTAAATAGTGCAAAAAATTCGCAAAAAAAAAACATTAAAAAAGTGCTAGCTTTCAAATGCCAAAACAATTGTCACAACATTGAGCAATTTTTTAATTTTGAAATGACACTTGCAAAAACTTCAAAAATTGAAGAATGTTCTATGTTTTTGAAATTTTAAAAATTTCAAGATTTCGCTTGTGAAAGTTGTGACCTTATATAACATGTGAAAATCATTGGAAACATGTTTTCAAAAAGTGCTAGCTTTCAAAATCAGCAAAAAATGACAAAATCCAATAACCTTATGATTCAAAAATCACACTTGCAAAATTTTCACAGGTTGGAGAACATGATAAGTTTTGGACGTTTCCAAATTTAAAGATTTTGCTTGTGACAGTTGTGAGTTCATGAAACTTATGAAAGTCATGTGATATGCTGAAAGTAGAAGAAATTTGAAAGAGTCTAGACAAGTTTGTTTGAAAGTAGTCAAATACATTTAAAAGTTTGTAGCCTTTATATTTTGTAAAACAAAAAAGAACAACAAATTTCAATCTCCAAAAAAAATACTAACTTTCAAAAAAACAAAACAATTTTCAAGATGCCTTAGAAGTGCAAAAAGTTTATGAGTAGCCTTTGGTCTTTGGTCATTGTTTTGGACAAGTTAAAATATGCCCAGACCCAGAATTAAATATTTCAATCAGATCTGAAGAATAGAATTATGCAAGTTGAAAACTAGAGCCTATCTTTTCTATTTTTTTTACAGTTGTACAAGAGCAAAATCTACAGTAAAGCATGCAACAACTCAGAAACAAACAAAAACATACAAACAAACTTTTAACAAAGCTAATAAATTTAAAAAAGAAAAAGAGAACTAGCACTTACCTGTCTACTAGCAACTCCTTTCTTATAAAATAAGAGCAACTTTCCACTTGATTACACCACAACATCTGAAAATGACCAAACCAATATACCCATCTTGATCACATAGAGAATACTCATTCAATGCGCATCAGCACAAAAGCAATCTAGTGGCCTGGAAGAAGTATAGGCATGACATTTTAAACCTCTAAGGAACTTGCAGAAGTTAGATGTAATCAAAATCATAAAGCATCGCCAAGATAGAAGCAACATGACTCTCACCATGTGCTCTGACATATGTCTATAATAAACTACACAATTTCTACATCTATATCACATATATTTTCCTTTAAAAGTTTTTGCTTGTGACACTTTTTTCTGATGCGTAGAGTTACCTGTGATACATCTAGGTTTAGTCTTGTGATTGTAGAAGGCCATTATCAAGGTAAGATTTGCATTCAGGATGATAAATCAGATTGCATGGGACCAGCAACATCCAATAGTTCAATGCAGATAAACCTGTATCACATTTGAGCAACAAAGTCAGCCTTACTCATTCTCAAATATTTCATACATTTCATAAAAATTAGTGTACATGTTAAACTTCCATCCAATCTATCCCAACGTTTATTATGCATGTGACGGTTCAAACCGATAATCTCTTGAGCTAGTGCCATAACATAACTGTAAGTGCAAAGTGTTACAAATACACTGCCCCTTGAGCTAGTTATGTGTGCATATGTTAGAAAAACAAACACATGGATGGAAAATATCTGTCAATAACATAAAAAATAACCATTAAGGTCTTCCAGTAAATTTCACCTTCATTTGCCTTTATTGGGAAGGAAAAAATAACAATTAAATAAAATCACCTCTAGGACATGAGAGCAGATAATTTCCTAGATATGTCTCTCTTGGCACCAAATAAGCCAAAAAAGTTTTGTAAAAGCATAAAAGAAAAGCCAAAGTCCAAGAATTGATACCAGATGACATGTGCAACATAACGAGTGCACTCATGCAACTAATTTCATTGTGTATCACGTAGGCTATAGGCTGATAACCTTGTATCTTGAAATATTGCACCAGAAAACCATAAACCATCGTATAGATATGGCCTACTTAATTTACATACGGCTGAATACACTAACCATTAACAAAAACACTATTCATTTTAGCATTTGATTATTCAACCAAGATGGAAGACAAGATTCAAAATTTAGCACTTAAGCAAATGGAAAGCTGTTGTATATTCCATTTGGAAAAACTATAACTATTGCACCACCAGTCCTTCACCACTTCCTGCAGGACCAATCAACTCAGTCAAACAGATTGTATGCCACCAAATAGTGTTTTTATCTAAGTCTTTTAATGTCATATTAAGATGGCTATCAAGGTATTCCTTGTCAACCCTTTCTTCCATAAGCTGGAGTCACTCTGAATGGAGAGGGCAAAGGAAGACAAATAAATCTAAGTTACATTGATTTATCATTGCTGTCACGTGTGAACTAATACTCTAGATAACTACATAAAAGCCATCAAAATACAACAATGCATTGCTTATTGAAATTTTCATGTGAGGATCTTATTGAATGCACCAGCTAGATTTTATAATGATACTATCGACTTTTTCGTTTTAAAACACCAATTCTTCCATTCATTAGAATCATGCTTTGTCAATTTTCTTTTGCTTTCAAACAATAAGCCCTGAATTTCATTGGAGGCATTTGCTTATCAAATTTGCTTTATGGACTCATTGTGTTCCAAAATCAGTACATCATATGCATCCATCATATTCACAGTAAGAAAAACTTGTAACAACCTCAGCTATTTCTCACTGTTCTAAATCTTTAACATCAAGTTCTCTTGAAAATTCAACATGGATGTGCTTCTTGAAAATGCAAACTTCACTGCTCTTCAAGATTTTGAAGTGCTCAATAAGAATGTCTACTTCTAACCATTAATTCTCATAGAACTGCATGTCTCATTCCGATCAAATTTACTGTCCTTAGTTCACCCGCAAGCAAACAAAAGGCCTCATGAGTGAAAATTCATCGTCACATTCAACAAACCATTGCAACTTCAAATTACTTGTTGCTTTTCGGGATACATAGATGATAATCCAAGAACATGGCTTCGAATCTCTAATTCTACTTGCAGACTATTATCGAACTGAGGAAGGGTGCAAAAGACCTCAAAGCAAGACTAGCACAGTACAAGAATAGTGTACGGTGTGTGTGACAGCACTTGGGAAGTAGTGGCCAAGATTCATCCATGAAAGAAGGCATATACGCACAATAAAAGGGTAAAAGAAAGCCTTAGAAGAGCGTGGTTTCAGCGACAGTCAGATAAAATTTTCATTCATGGGAAAGCTGCCTAGCATAACAACACATTAATGGAAAAATATGAAAATAACGTCAGATCAGATGAAAGTTATAAGATACAGGAGAAATACACGACAAACAAAGGGAATCAAATACAAAAATCAGCCAAGATGGAAAGGTTCAAGATCGAAAGCGATGAAGGAACGATAAAAGAAAAGAACGGCTAAACAACATAAATAAGATAGAAAAGGGGCGGGCAGTGGTTTGGGTCAGAAGGAAAGAAGGAATACATGAGCGATACCAGAAAATCACACTACTCGATAGATGCAAAGAAGGTGAACGTCTGATGCTTGAGAAGGTTTAAGGCTGCCGATCGGACGATCTTGGAAGGGCTTCGTTGTTGCGAGAGATTGGACAACAGATTCCTGGGATTCGCAAACCCAAGGAACCCAGCAATGGGGTCTCTGAAGGCGGAAAGGTTCGCCGCATTCTACCGGCTGCTCTGCCTCTACTTGAAACATATGGTACCCTGCATCCTCCTCCTTCAAAACTTCATTACTGGCAGAAACCACAAGCCCCACGCATGCGACCGATCCCTTTGAAAACCCAGCGTCGAAACGCAAGAGACATACAAAGAGAGCGAGCGAGAGCGAGAGCGAGAGAGAGAGAGAGCGCACTTGACTAGAGAGAACGAAGTCCCATAATTGTTTTACCCGCGAAACGTACGAAACCGCCATTTGAACTTCGATATAAAAATGGAGTCCGTCCAAAAAAAAAAAAAAAAAGGGAAACCGCACGAAGTTTTGGAGAGGGAAAGGCGGTTAAGTCAAAACTAACGTGTTAATAACTGAAATTTAAAATTGAAACCAAAATCAATGAATACGTTGACAAAAAAATCGATAGAGAAATAATACTTAAAATTTGAATTTGATTTTTTATTCTTTAAAATATTTTCCAATCGCCTTGCTCTTTAGACTTCACATTCGATGATATTGCTCATGTTTGATATGAATTAGATGGAATGGACGGCGATAGCGTTGTCCAAATCAAATTCTGAAAATGAATTAGATATAGTTTTGCGGATAAAAGAAACTGACGTTATTAATTTCCAAAGCCTGATAATCAAAATTGTATTTGTCGGTTTTTATTATCCAAAGCAAAATAAAAATATTAAAATAATATCACAACAACAACACTGCATGATAACTCAAAAAGATTGAACGTTTTATAAACAGAGCACGTAAAATGAAAAGTTCGAAATATTAACTTTGATGAAATTGAACAACTTATAAAGTTCACAAGTTATATACGTACAAAAAAGGACTTACGAAGCACGCGAAAACTACTATCTCCTAAATTCCAACTGCTAAATTTTAATTTAATTCTTAAAACTCAAATCCTAAAGCTGTTAGATTTCCAATTCGTTTTTTTAATTAAAAATATTAAAATAACACTTAAAATTACTAATCTAATGCAATTCTCAGGTGTCGGTGCGACGAGTTTGTTACGTATTAATTATCCTTCAAAAGTTAGAAAGGTCTGACTTTAATGTATTATTTTTTATTGATTTTTTTCTTAGGAAAATTTTAGATTTGTTCAAATTTTCTGTTTGGTTTAAAATAATTCTCATTCAATTTTTTCCTTTTTGCCAAGATTATCTCCACCAAATGGACGAAACTTCAAAACTTTCACTGTCTCCTAGTAAGTACGTCCAGGAAGTAATAAAGTACGTTTAGGAAGTAACTTTACCCCTTGATGTGATTCGAATTGCAGCATTCTTCCTCGTGAAGATTCCAAATGAAAACATTCTTCTTCATAAATCTGACGATCTCAGATCGAAATCGAAGAAAAACATTTCATATCAGTAATAAGATCGCGTAGAAAGAAATCATACCAAGTTAGATCTCACAAAAATCTCTTGTCATCACTTCATGAAAAAATCTCTGGAAAACAGAAAAAAGAACCCAAGCTACTTGAATTATTTGAACTATTTCATGATTCGGGACAACATGACCAGCATATAACGAGCTTCCAAAATCCGGATAAACATAGTACGTAGGATAACAAATTAATGACCAACTTTCCTTATAAGAGGATGCCAAATTAAAAATTCTCTTCGATAAGCTTTTGGTAAAAAAATCAGCAACTTGATTGTTGGTTAAAATGTATTTAGTACCAAGTTGCTTTTGAGCTACTTTCTCTCGTATTGAATGTGCTTGCTTCGGTTATGAAACACTGGATTTGCAGTCATATAAAGAGAGTTCTTATTATCACAATGTAAAACCAAAGATAATATGAATTCTCATATCCTTCATTAAGAATTGCATCCATGTAAGTTCTACTGTCATTGACACCATTGCTCTATACACTAAATCTGGCTACACTGTTTTGTTTCTTGGCATTTTAAGAGATATAATTAACACAAAGAAAGACACGAAATCCTATGGTAGATGCCTAGTTTGGAAGCATCCTATCCAATTAGATTGTAAAAAAACATGTAGATCAATAGTACTTTGCATCAATATTTTTAGTCCCATATGTATAGATTCTTTAATATATTTCAAAATTCTTTTGACCATTTGATAATGAATCTGAAGTGGCTCATGCATAAATTAGCTAACATAATTGATACCAAAAAAGATATTTGGTTGTGTTAGAGTCAAATATTGTAAGGAACCAACGATATGCCTCTAAAGAGTAGGATTGTCAAATTTTGCTGTTTGGCTTGTAGTCCTCCATCTTTAGCATTTCAAGAACATCTTTAGCATACTAGTTTGACATAAGAAAATTTCTTTTGCTGTCCAAGTCACATCAACTCCTAAAAAATAACTCAACCTACCATGGTCTTTAACATGAAACTCCTTGCAAAAAGCATCAACTAAACTTTGCAAAAGTGTAGAACAATTTTCTGTTAAGATCATATCATCCACATATACAAAGAACACAAGAGATTTTGAATTTTTATGCAATTTGAACATAGAAGGATCAGCCATGCTTGTAGCAAATCCATGATGAAGATGAAAACTACTCAATCTAGCATACCAATCTCGCGACCCTGCAATTTACAAACATATCTAGGTTTCATTTTATCTTCATACCCAGGAAGTTGTCTCATGTATAAGTCCTCATGAATGGCGCCATGTAAGAAGGCATTCTTAATATCTAGCTGCCTTATTTTCCACCATCTAATAGTGGCAATAGAGGAAACCATCCTAACAGTTGTAGGTCAGACCACTGGAAAAAAAGTTTCGTGGAAATCTATGTTCAACATGATTCTCTAAAATTTTGGTATCTTCATCATGATATATATATATATATATATGAGAAAGTAAAGGTCATACTGCCAAAGGAATCATTACCACAAGACATAGAAGGGGAGGTCATAAGCATTTATACCATAAATTTGATTTTTCAACAGAATGCAAAAAACATATTTGATGGAAATATAACCATAGAATCCGACCTTAATCGAAATTTGCTCATACAATATGGGGATGAGGAGAACAAATATATTTTACATTCCAAAGGGAGCTATAATTAAAGATAACCATTATTTATGATACAGAAGTTCCTCTATCAATGGGAAATGCTCTACCTTTGAATACGGTTTAAGTAATAGAAAATCACGAATTAGGTTTACAGCAAAACTTAGAAATCGTTCACTCAATGCTTCCGGTGGTACTCAGCCAAGAAAATCTGCTATTTCCCTGCTGAATGACATATTCATCGTTGAAACCCAATCTTAAGTAGCTATTTCTAAGAAAAATTAAAGCGTATTACACATACAGTCAAGGTAAGTTCAGTCTCAATGCCTCACTGCAATAAGATGGTATCTGATAAGGATCTTGAGGCTGCAACACCGCTTCTTAATTCTGTATGGTATTTGAGTGAGCCAGGTCACCCTTTGCCCCCACATGAGAACACCATCAGCCAGAAATGGATGGCTGTCTTCTATCTTTCATATTTTTTTATACCAGAGCCATTGGCATATGACAATCGCCATGAATGAACCATGAGCACAGAAATGTATTTCTTTTGGGGATATGTTAAGTTGATCACTAATCGACAGTTCAGTCCCATTCTACTTGACAAGACCTTCATGGAGTTGAGATTTTTCTGGAAGGAGTTCTCCTCTAGCTAGGAAACTTTACAACATCTTTGGCGGCGTCTGTATCATATCATATCAGTAGAAAAGAGTGGCCTAGACAGACCTGTAACCAATGAAAAGCTTCCCTCTGATCTTTCATGGAATTGTAGTCACTCTGCATCACCTTTCTTCTTAGTTCCTGAGTTTTGATCCGCTGTTATTAGTAAAAGTGGAAATCGTCCGAACGTGAAAGAAGCTTTTTCTCTGATCCATCTGACTTGTAGCAGAAAGCACAGTTATATACGACTGTTTATTGCATATTCTAAAGGGTGGTAATTAATTAATTGCAAAGCCGATCTAATGTTGCCAAAGTTATTTTATTTTCAATTCTACTTGACTTTCTCAAATAACATATTTGATGTTGTTTCGTTTTGATTAGATGTGCACATGCCACTTGTGGTTCACCATTTTTGAAGCCAAAAGTGGGGAAAAACGAGAGATCTTGTGTGTTAGCCTGTGCCGGCAGATATTCTTTTGGTTGATTAAATACTTATTTTATTTATATGTATATATATGTTGATTAAATACTTATTATATATATATATATATATATATTACTAAAAATTAAGAAAATACTGTAGAAAACGGATATAGGCAGATTGTCTGCATCTTTAGTAAAACAATTTAATTCATTCACCAATCTGAAAAACTGGAACAAGGTTGGAAACCAATATAACTGTATAAATCATTGCAGTGGAGGATCCAGAAATTTCTGGTTAAGGAGATCTATAACTTTAAATTTCGAATTCTAATGAGCACTCATATGTAGAAGTTTTATATATAAATAAAGTAAATTTTGTTGGGTCATTGAATTAATCTCTAAAGTGCACCCAAAAAAGTAAAAAGTTTTGAATTAATCAGAGTTGTTCACATAATGGGGCCAACATACTCCAACGATCATCCCAATAATATTTAGATTTTTAACCTTTGTTATAAAACCGACAGCCGACACACCTTCAGCTCGACCACGCACTTGACATCTGGATAACTTGCTGATGTTCGTCTGTTTCTCCCTACAAGATATGATTGAAAGCTTGAGCGACTGGACAACATTTTAATGGTTGTGAGAGAATAATTTTAAAATAGCGCTTCGATGGCACATTGTAAAAAAATGATTTTAACAAAGTTAGCTTTTATTAACATTTATTTTTTACTCAGTTTGGAAAACCTGGTTCGTATGTTTAGATAATTGGATATATATATATATATATATATATATATATATATATATATATATATATATACACCTTTTTTCGAATAATTTGGGAATAATTCAACTGCCCATTCATGGAAGCTGCTAAAAGATCGATCCGACCTAACTCCGAACCGTTTACGATTCCGACGTGATGAACAAGGAAGGTGGGCAGCCGGGCCCGGCGTCGGGGATGAGTAGGTGAAACTGCAATCTGCCGGTCAGAGTCTTAAATTTATTACCAGAATCTCTCACCAACCGCCCACCTCGAGGACATGAACCGGCCGGTGGGCTTAGGGGTTGGTCAATGGCATAACAGTTAACTCCATACCTCCGAAAAAGATATTTGGCAAAACGGGTCGTTTAACAGACATTTACAACGCTGGCTGCCTCGGGACGGCCTCTTCACCTACAAGGCTTTTGACCGCCCGCTGAAATCAACGGTTCACGGTGGATTCATTCAAAAGGCCCACAGAATAGAAATCCCCGGCCCTACGAGATGCCGTGGGACCGCGCCCGCCGCCCGGGCCCGCCGGGAGAATGTGAAGAAGGCTGGGCCGTCCAGAGTCCCGCAAGAAGGTTTGGTGGCAACTGGCGAACGCACCAACCCCTTTCCACAAAGCGACGTTTGGGATGCGGCTCGGCACGGGGTGGGCAACCGCCAGCCGTCCCTTTTTCCCCGACCTCCTGTGCCTGAACAGCTCCTCTGCTTCGCCTTTTCCTAGTCCGTAGGGTTCTGCTGTTACCAGTTTTTGTCAACTTTCCTGCATCTGCTCGGACTGGAACCAGAGTCCCGGAAGCGATGCACATGACATACGGTAGAAAGGCGCCTTGCGTTTTTCCATTCGTACAGGCATTATTCACATGACGGGTTAAGAAAAGAAAAGGACCATAGCAAGCAGAGGCTTGTACTTACGTAACGTCATGGGAGATTAACAAAAGCCATTGGAAACAAAGAGTGATTTCTTGAAGGGCATGGCGACCATCTTCTTATGTCACCCTCAATTCTTTGTGCTTTTAATGCATTGCTAGTTATCCACTTCTTTACGTGTTTCTTGATTTGAAACCTAATAATTGTAGATATTTCTTGCCTTTTAGAGATTTTTTGCTTAATAGGTTTTTACGCGACGCTTCGAATCGTGGAGTTTCTTGCAACAAGCCATGGGGATTAAAGTTTTATTAGAGCAATTCACCTTTTAATGAGACCAGACTTGAGACATTATTCCAAATGTTTTCACATGCTTGTACATCATCCACTAAAGCCCTGAATCCCCTTAAAAAAGATCCCATCCCCGTTGCCTACAATATGCAAGAAAAGACCAATAACATATGTGAAAACTTTAATCAACTAAAGGTTGCTGAACCAACCCAGCCAAACAAAACCAGATGTCCGCCTCTCAACAGGGACTACTTCGAGAACCAGCAACTCGCTTCTGCCTATCAAATGCACACGCAAAAGGTGGGAAGCCGCATCCTTTACTGCTTTGCCTGCAAATTTTAAAACCACCACAAAATGAGAGAGAGAGAGAGAGAGAGAGAGAGTGAGAGTGAGAGGTTTCTAGTTCACAATTCATCGGACCAACAAGCAAATTATGTTTGAAGTATGGTGCCCACTGTACTCCATAATGGAGCCTAAGTAGCCAAATTATGCAGGTTGCTCAACAACCGTTCGTTTGTTTGGACAGTAGCTGGCTCCTACTTCTCCCTAAATAAAGGAACGTGACGAGACATAAACGTAGTCTACGACTTGGCTAGTCGACGTTCAGCTATAGTGAATATGCAGTTGGTCCCACTATGAAGCGTTTTGGGATGGAAAACAACAATGAAGCACAAGAAACCCGATTGAGAGACTGCAGGGATGCACCATTTTACCTGTGAGTACAGGAAGGTTCCAAAAATGGCAATGGCAGCACCAAGGGCGTTGATGGGCTGCACGGGCGTGTGGAAAATGATGATGGATGAGACGATGACTGAGATCCTCTTCATCGTGTTACCGATGCTGAATGTCAAGGGCGATATCTCATCCAACGACATGTATGAGACTTGGTTGTACAAGTGGTAGAATACACTTTGAGCTGCAACCCACCTAATCACTCGAGCAAAATCCAGACCAAGTTACCATTAGCAAACACAATGAAAATACCACGAGCAAATGCATTTCCACTGAACATGTATTTTCGGCACTGCAGCAATTCTTTCATGGGATTATAGGAAAAAGCAAGAAGAATACCGATTTCTTATATACACACCGGCAATCTAAAAAAAATAGGGCTCTAACAGTATAGTAGGTTAATTATGTTGTAATATTTCGTTAAATGGCAGATAGAAGATGTTGGGAAAGCATCAGAACCATTTTGCAAGTCGTAAAACTTTCCAAACCTGAGAAGCTATGGTAATTTCAATCGTCTAATTTGCTAAGCAATCAGAGAAAAACAAACAGCGGTCTACTTACACCCGCAAATAGCATAGAACGACAGAGAAAATAAACCACCAATAACTTTGATTCTTTAGGCATATGTGCCAGAAATGCAACAGATATTTTTCCCACCTATTCGTCCTTTCTGTTGTCAAAACTTAAAAGATCTTCAGACTGCTACATGAGCCTGTGACCAAATCAATGATGTCCTCATTCTCAGAAGCCACAAGGGTTTTTCGTTTTTAATGCAATACCAGGCATTACAAAAGATTCCAGCCCCTTGAGAAAGATACCAATAAAAACATAAAAACTATAAACTTCAATCTGAAAACTATTGGAAATTTAGACATGATATCAATAGGGACAAGTGGGAGACATTTCTAATCTTACTACTGGAGAAAAATGATCTAGATGATTCTCCGCCTCTACATAAATTCTCTTGGTGGTCTCAAAAGCATAACCGATAATCATCGGAAAAAAACTGATAAAAGATTGCTTTGGGTCTGAACTCTAAAAGGGACAAAGCTGTTTAAGGCGTCAAAAGCTAGAAACCACAGGAATGCAGATTCAAGCACACTAAGCAATCGGAAATTGACTACATTTGGTGAAAGACTTAATTAGCTTAACCAACATGTTGACAGAAATCAGTGATAGATTCTAGCATCCCAAAGAGCAGAATACTGATGAGGTAACCATCAGGACAGAAAGTGTTCCACGTAAACACAAAGAAGTTGGCAGAAATTTATTAAACTCACTGCCTCTCGAACATAGGCCCCTAGGGCATCTTAACGGATCAAGAAAACAAGAGAAAAGAGCACCAGTTTCAATCAATTACGTAAACAGAAAGACCAAATCCACAATGAAACAGAACAATGGCAAACAACAGTAAAGAAGAATGTCATACAAATATAATATAATTAAATCAAGAAACGTGAAAAAAATTGCTTTCTTATTTTGTATTTACCAGACGAAGTGTGGACCAATTTGACGGAGAGCAGTCTCCCAACCAGCTGCCCACATCTTCGGACCCTCCACAGCCAGAGCAAATGGCGTAAGAATCAGCAGAGAAAGCATGGACAAACATGCATAGTAGTTCATTCCGCTCACTGACGTCCCCTTCATTCCTCTCTTGGAGAATATGTTTCTAAACACGAATGCCAGGTTCGAGATCATTGCACCCATAAACCCTGTGCACAATATGGACCCAAAATGTTCAGGTTCAATGTCTTTAAAATGTAAAAGCAACATGATCAATGTCAAGCTTAGAATCTAAGTAGGTCGCCAGCAACGGCAAGAAACAACAAACTGGCAGGCCAAATCTTTGCTTTCTTTAGGAGGTGCTGATACATCATGTGTTCCGGTAGTTGTTAAAAAAGGGGTACCATAAGGACAGAAACATGACTTTTTTGTTTTAAATTTACCGAAGTAAAATTCTTCAAGAGCTTACCAGTCATATTGAAGTTAAGCTCCGTGACGGCAGCCAAAGCACAACCACCGATAATCGGGAGCAGTGACAGGTAGACAGGCAGAGGAAACGTCTCCCCCAATACCAACCTGGAAACCAGCACACTGAAAGCTGGTTCACCGCTCTTGATGATGTGCGTAAAGGAAACCGCTACCTTTGACATACTCACTGTCGCGGCCACATGTCCAATCGTATGTGCAACAGCTACCTGCAGAAACAAAAAGCTTCTAAAACCACCACAACAGGAAATTCCACTTCGCTTACGGCACTACGTCTTTGTTTGGCTACAAAAAGGTTCAGTTTTCAATTCATTGAAGTAAAGGAGAGCCGTTTTCCTCAAAATATCACAAGTTTTTGCCCCCGTCTTGATAAAAGAAACAACAGGAAATTCTGAAGGGAAGAAAACGAGTACAGCTACCAAATTTATAAAAAGAGAAACAGAAAATCCCTACCAGAATGAAGAACACTAAATCATGCTATCCAGCAGATAAACCGCAGTCAATTTTACATGCAAGGGATATCGAATGGTAGAAGAAAGAAGGACAACGCCTTTAACACGCACCATTTAAAAAAATAAAAATAAAAAAAGGAACACCTCTTTCAAATGTAATGCCCACCAGTACGTTAATGACTCCAAAAATCAGCAAGAAGAAGCCACCTTAAGACGTTATTCTCAGTCTAATAAAACATCAAGGGGCCAAAACAAGAGACGGGGAAAAAAACACACCCGCTCAAAAGAAAACTGCAAAGGCTTACAGTGCGGAACTCAAAGTGGAGACTTCAACACCAGGTTCCTTCGAGTTCAGAGGCTTACCGGAGCAAGAACCTTCCAGAAATTGAAATCAGTCTTCGGTGGTTCAGCGATCCTCGTAGCCCAGGAGACAAGCATCATTAAAGAACCAGTGGCAAGAGAGAGAGTCGAGGTCAGCCATGGATAAGGGAAGGCGTTGAGCACCTTCTTGTTGTAGATGTTGAACACAACGTTCAGAGCCCACCACGTAGCAAAATAGATACCGATCTTCACCTTCTGGGCAGCTTCCGACTTCGTCTCAGCCGGTATCTCGACGTTCTCTGAGCCAGCATCCCCCAGAGGTTCTGATCGATCGGCTTCATATGCTTCCGAAACGATCTCAAGTCGACGGCTTCTCAATCTCGAGGCGGATTGGAAAGGTGCGAATGACGAGATGTGCAGTGGCTTCAAGGCAAGAAATCCAGGTGTGAAGGTGTTTTTCTTCCACGAAACAGAGGATAACGGAGAAAATTTCAACTTCCTGCTCTGAGTTTTATGCGGAAGAAGATCGGAAGTGGAAGTGAACGGCGTCGCCGTTTGTCTCACTGCGGAAATCATGATGTCGTGCTCTGTTTCTCGAAGATAATGTTGAGAAAACAATCAGTCAGCCACGCCCAACATCTGAAATCCTGCGAAGTACGATATGCTAGCTACGTGCACAGAAAGCCAACAGAAAAGCTGGAACTACAGAAAAGCAACTAGATTTTGAAAATTTCTCGGGTGAGATTCGACGGAGAAAACAACAAAAAGCTTCAAATCCCACCCTAAATCGCCAAAGGAAGATAGGAGAATATAGAATCCAGATCCTCGACATTTTAAGGTAGAACGTAACTATAAAAAGGAGACAATCAATAATATCTCAAACAATATCTTCTAAACCACGCTTTCTTCGGTGATTTGACAAAAAAAAAGGCAAGAAAGAAATCGAACTAATCCCCGGAAACGACTCGAGACCCGGAATGAAAGGCAGCGCAAGCGGAGATTTCGATGTCATCAGAATAAACAAAAAGGGCCGAAGATCCTCACCACAACAGCCACGCGAAGCGACACTTCAATGGCGTCGACAAGCACCTAAATCGGCCGAAACCACGAGCGCCTGCCTCACGGACTCTCTCCTTAGGGATTCACCTCTCCTAAAGGGATAGATATAGAAAACTCGATAAAACCCCTTTAGCGCTTTCTCCCTGATTGGTCGACTAGTTCTGCGGGACACAAAAACGAAGCTTCTGCCAGCGCCTCTCCCACCAACCGAATATGGAAACGGATCAGGAGGAAAGAAAGCAGCCCAAGATTTTCCCTTTTTCCCTCCCTCGAACCAGAGAGAGGAGAAAGCGACGATCTTTCCCACCGTAGGAAAGCGAGATGCAGAGGGCTGGCTCTTTATAGGCGGGAGACGCGCGGATATCTTGCTTCTCTTGCGCGAATGCAATTTACACCAATGCCCTTTGTCCTGAACGCCGGAATATTCAACGCGGATGCCCGCCGAAAACTCACCGCTAAGAAAACGGGACACAACATTAATATCAAGGCTCCAATAGATCAAAGCCACGTCGACAAGCGACCTAAACTTTTCCAGCAGCCCCTCCATTTTCGTATATTTATCCGAACAGGAGCGGAGCAGTTCTGTCTTGACTTTTACTTGATTCCGGTGGTCCGGACCGTCCGGTTGTAGATATATTTTCCTTTTTCTTTTTTTTGGCATAAACATTTACTATCGTTATCGGATTAGAATTTTCTCTTATAGATAAATTCAAGAAAAAAAAATAATCATATCACTTCATCCAATTGCTAAAAAATTGGGTCTCATTAATTTTAAGTAAACAAAAAACAATATTTCCATTCCTGCACAAGTCTGCCTAACCAAAAAAGAAAAATATGCAATTCTCATCAATATCACATGCAGATATGTCAACGCCGTGACTACCACAAATTAAAGAACTCAAAAAAGATATCCATAATATGTCAAATTTAGCAGATAAACAATAAAGGAAATAGACAACAACTTCTAAATTAATACTTTGCGGATATATATAATTTATTTATTTAATTGTTTAGTTATTTCTATATATATATATATATATAGTAATATGACAATAACTTTTTTTCTTATTTGCTTTTTGTGAGAGTTGTTAACCTCTAGAATACTCATATAAAAAAAATACCCATATAAAAAAAAGTATTCAGTTGAAATAAGGGACAATATCATTTTGAATAAGGGTGAAGCATGGATGCCAAAGGATCCGTTGCAGTAGTAGTATATGCTTTTTATCCTATCTGTTTTTTTAGATGCTTATATATTGGTACCTGAATTTGAATATGAAACAAGAAAATAGTATCTTGTTCTAAGTCAAACCCGATCCAAATTTGATTTTTGGATTGAAATCTCAATCCAGATTTGACTTTAAAGTTTAAGTGGAACCCAAACCACAATATGACATATTAAGCTAAAATTTTCAAAATGTATGGACATTAAACGTAAGGTATTTATTTAAAATTATATTCATGATCAGTAAATTATTTAAATATCAATCACAATCTGATTATAAGTTAAGAATATTTCTTAATTTTGAATCTAATTTCATTTTTTAATCGCGTATTAATTTTTTTTTCATGTCTTTTTTATTTTGAAGCAATTCGGTCGGTTATCTTATTTAAATGTGATTTATTATCATCCCTAGACCAGAAAAAGGGCAACTAACTCTTGGAATTTGTACAGAATTTAATTTGACACCTAAAATTTCAAAATATTATAATAAGTCCCTTAAAAAATTCCGAGAGCCTTCAAACATTTTGAAAACTGTTGGCCCACGCGAGGAAAAAAACAAAAAAGAAAAAAAAAAAACTTAGATTTGCCATTGATTGCGAGCTACTTACCGTCTACTTTTTCAAATTATGAATTATTATTCCATCATTAAGCGTCAAACAGTAATTATAAATAATTGTTGGATTCCTTTCAAAATGTTTCCAAGTTATAGAGAAATTGCATTCTTCGTGACTTTTTTAGTTCTTTTGTCAACAAAAATTCTGTTCACATCGAGGTCAACGGAGTGGATTCAACTTAAAAATAAACTTAACATGTCACCCAATCTGAATTTGAATTCACAATTGAATGCCATTTGGATCATACTTTTAGATTCACATCCAGATCCAAATCCGGCTTTTGAACCAACCTCATATTTTTTATAATATATTAAGGATCGACTTTCAAAATGTATGTTCATGTAGGACATCCGTTTCAAACTAAGCATTTGGAATTGAATATTTATTAAAATCAAAATATGATAAGATGTCATTTCTTAAAATATGGTCCAATTTTTTAATCATATGTGAAAATTCTTTTTCATATCCATTTTTTTTTTTGAAGCAGTTTGGTTAGATATAATATTCAAATTGAATTTATTGGCATCTCTATTTGGTATGAGGCAATTACATGTCTCATAAATTTCTCATAATGAAGTTTATGCCTGCAGCCTGCCTGGATCTCTTCGTCGCTGTAGATTTATGGCTTGTTTGGTTGAAGGAAAATGAATGAATTGAGCAATGCTTCATTTGTTTGGTTGGTTAATTAAAAATAAAAAAAATAGAGAAAAAAAATGTGTTTGACTGAGAGGGTAGAAAAATGAAAAGAAAATGAGAGATTGTGTAGTATAAATTCAATCTATTACAAATCAAACTAATTGAAAAGAAAATGAAAAAAATAGAAACAAATTAAAGAATTGAAAAGAAAATGAAAAAAATAAAAAAAAGAAGAATATTTTTATTCCCACACTACACCTTCTATTCTTTTCCTTTCACTTCAATCCAAACAAATTTTTAAATAAATTTTTTCATTCATTTCCATTTCATTCATTTCACTTCCATTTTTCTTTCCTTCTTTTTCCTTTTCTTCTCTTTTCATTCTCTTTCTCATCCCTTTACTTTCCTTTCGATGCAAAACCTTAATTATTAAACATACGGTTATGGACCCCCAAAGTGATAAGAGGGTCCAGATGTGGCTCTGCTTTCCACAAAACGGTTAGTGTGGAGCGAATCTCTTCACGACCGTGTCGATCCGAACCACGTAGAGACTAAGATGGTCTGGATCCTGGACGGATCCATGAACCGAATCGATTTGAGCTAAGGGGCTGGAAGAGGCCGCGGCACTCCCGCGAAAATCGAGGGGGGATCGAAAATGGCGAAGCCGGGAGATGGAGAGAAGGACTGGGATCAGCACCTGAGAGCGATATCTCTTAGCGCGAGGGATTCATCTTCCTCATCTGATCCTTCTGTGGATGCTTCTCTCCTTAAATCCGTAATCCTTCCCTTTCCACTTTTTTCAATCTCTCTGCTAAATTGGTGAACTTTTCTCGGCATTTCTTGTCGGTTGGGGCTCTTCTTGAAATTGAGAGTTACGGAATCCTTGATTACTTATTTCTTGTTTTCATTATCTCATTGGTTGAATTTGAAGGTTCAAATCTTGCACAAGACGTGCAAGAATGAGAATTCTGGGGACTTGATGGCTAGGGTTTATCCCCAAATCAACAGGCTGTTCCAGCGCTCATTAGCGTCTCCAAAGTTTCAATCTTCTGAAAATGGGCTCCTTTTGTTGGTATGTTTTTTTGTTGTTGTTTAATACACACACACACACACACACACACACATATATATATATATATATAAATTGGCATGCGTTCTGTAGTTTTGCACTTCAGCGTTAAGTTTCAGTTGGTTTTGCCGAGGCATAGCTACTGTATATGGAGAAATGTAAGGTCCTTGTACAAGTAGGGAGATGCCCACTTTTGTAGCACATTATTTCTTGTTCTCTTCTTCAAACCTATTAGATTCCCTTTTGGGGCATAACCGTTCAAGTCCTGTGAAAATTTCATGGTAATGAACAATGTTAGGTTTTCTTTCTTGATCATTAAAGTTGATATGGATCTAAAGGAAAAAGCCATAAAAGTTATATGGTTCAGAGCTAGTGATGGTGAAAGGGCCACAGGAACAATCCATCCATGATCAGGTACGGAGCCAAGGGAAGGCCAGCAGGGGCATCGTCCGCCCACCCTCAGATTTTCAGGAAAAGAAAATTCTACTTGTAATTTTTAAACGTTTTAGGATAAAAATATTGAAAATTATATTTCGGCCCTCCAACAAAAAATTCCTTTCTTCGCCCCTGTCCATGATAGCGTTGACAAAAAGTTCCATTCTTGTTATGATTGTAGCATCTTCAACTGTCAAAAACATCTTTATTGTATATAAAGCTTACAGGAGAGTAAGTATACATAAAGGACCTGTGAATGTGGAACCTTGATATGTTATATTACTTTGGGTGTTCATAATTTTTTTTTGGGTTCTCTTGTATCTGGAATCATTAAATGCTAAACCTTATGAATGTTGTTTGTTGAAGGCCATCCTTCAGTTTTTCCTTGATTTTGGAGATATTGTTCTGCATGACGCTGATCCCAGCCTTCAATCATTCTTCCGTTTATGTCTTAGCAGGTAACACACTCTAGACTTCTGTCTTGGAGTTCACATCACACAATGTCTCACTGTGGGGGTTTTGGTTTTCTAAATTATGAAAATGATGTTTTTCCTGATTGCTGTTTTCTTATGCATGTTTCTATGTAAAAGTAGGTTATTTTTATTTTAAGCATATAATTAGGCATTGCTCAATCTGTTACTTGTTAGATTGTTTTCTATTTAATTCATAGATTATTTTTATTTTAAGCATATGATCAACATTGCTCAATCTGTTACTTATTAGATTGTACATATTTTATTTAACATGTGTTATTCATTAGATTTTTACATAGTTTATTTGATGTGTCCTTATTAGTTTATTTGATGTGTCCTTATTACTTATTCCTCATCTTATTAGGATATTCATGCAATACTTTATATCCCAATCATAGTCATAATAACCTATATATATAAGTTGCCATGACACAACAGCAAACATTTTTTATTAAATTTAAATTTATTTGTTTAAGGGTGATACTTCTCTTAGAGTGGTTAAATATATTCGCAACTCTTCGAGAGTTTTGTGTATGCTTACTGAAGCCCATGCCATTCATGTTTTAATCCTTTTCCTGACTCTAGGATTACCTTCTTTCTTTCTGCTAGTTCATGTGTTTCCAGAGGTGGTTTGCAAAACTTGATTTTATCTAGTTAGCCTTTACATAATCATCCTGTGTTCATTTGCAAGGCCTTTCTATCCTTTTACTTCAGGTTTTAAGTGGATAGAGATGATTGTTTGTGCACTTTTCAAGTCGTTCATCAGCATAACTCATTGTTTGATCTTCTAGAATAATTTGACTTGTCATCGTTAAACCTTTCAGCAAATGAACTTTAACTTCTTTGTTTCTGGCTTTCGCATTATTATGTATTACTACTACTACTACTACTACTACTACTACTATTATGATTATTGCTATTTAGTTTTCTACTTTGCCTACATCCTTTTTTCTTAATCAAAGAGTTTTCTCTTGATTTGTTCAATGTTCAATCTCTTATAAGCAAACCAAATTAATCTGTCTTCTTGAATTTGACAGACAGTTTGCAGATCCTATAGTTGCAGAGGCAACACTTAGTTTCCTTATCTTAAATAAGGAAAAAATTTTGAGTTCATTCCCAGGCTTGCTGCCCCAGGTATGTCCCCTTACCTTACTACAAATTTCATTCATCACTGTAAGTGTCCATTTTTACGTACCAGCACGTGGTCTCCTTGGATTTTCCTCTAGTATAAATATTGTGGATTAGATAGCATGGTCCTAGGGGCTAAGCCTGGGCATCGGGCTGGCCTGGCCTGGCACGGCCCGACTCGAAAAACCTGAGTCCAAGCCCGGCCTGTTTACATTAAAAAAAATATTTTTAATATAAAATAATACATAAAAATAATTATATATAAAAAAATAAAAAAATAAAAAAAATCATTATTGGGGCCCGATCCGGGCTTATCGGCCCCACCTGGGCTGGCCCGTAGGGGCCAGGTGGTTCTCTTGTGTTCATTTTTATTGTTGACTTGGTTATTTTCTTGATTGATCCTAAGGCTTAGAGGGACAAAGAATGTTTACATAGCTTTTAATTCATGTCCAGTTAATTGCATATTGATGCTCCAACCATTTGTCACATCTGGACGATTGCATAATGATGTCCCAGATATTACTTCATGCAAACTTTGTTCATTGCAGTTTTTTCCGTTGCTGCTGAAGTTAATAGCTTGGCATGGGGAAAAGTAAGTTTTTGCCCCCTTCCTGTATAATTTGTTGATACATAGCAACTTGTTTTGAATTATTAATTTGTTTTCTGCTCACCATTTTTATCTAACTTTCTTTTTGGACATTGATTGTTAGTGCTTTAAATTATTAGCATATAACATATCTTCCTTCCTTCATTTCAAATTTTGTGATATGTTTGTCTCATAGTTTCATCCTTTTCCCAAGTTGTGGCAGAGACGAGAGCCAACAAAAACTAATGCATCAAATCATCCTTGTTTTTGTCTTTCTATGATACACTGCAACCTGATGCTTAGCTCCTCTTACTGTCAGCTTTATCTCTCACCTGCTTCTATTAGAAGCGTTGAAGGAGGATGTTAGGTGTCATAATTTTGTCAAAATTCCATGTTGACATTTTTTTTATTCATTAATCTTGTTTTGACCTTTACGTCATATCTGTTGTGTTTTAGTTTGTAAATTTGCATAGTCCATGTGGAAGAAAGATACCGCTGTACAAAACTTGAGCTTTTGATATTTTTGCTTTCACAGGTTGGAAAAATCCTTTTTGATGGTTTTTCCTGCAATGGTGGCACAGGGGTCGTTTCTTCCACTTTTTCCATCGCTTGTGGATCTGCCAAGTGGGTTTTCTTTTGTTCTAAAACATTTGTTACTACTCTACATAATGGGCTCTGGTTTGTTAGTTAAAGTATTTGTCCTTTATTAGAAAGGTTGCTGTTGTTCCCTTATGTTATATGTGATAGTGTATGGGCAGGTAAAGCAATTAGACACATTTTTTGTATCCTTAGATTTCAGGGTTGAATCTACTCCAATCTGCTTATAGGAACTTATTCAATGGCTATTCAGGTGTATCTTGAGCCATCTGAGGCTACGTTAGTGGATTTTTCATTCAATCACTCCTAGGTTTATGTGCATTTTTTATGGAATCATTTAGTTGTTTCCTCTGTTGCTAGTTCAAGTACGTGACTTCTATATGATCATGTTTTGTGATAATAGTGCACCTTCTCACTATATCGTTTTCTTGGTGGAACTTTATTTATGCAAAATAAGTACTGGTGATAGCTTTGGAGAAGGTGGAAAAGAGTTCAGGGTCCCTAATAGGGAGCAGCATAGCATCAATGCAGAAGAGTACGGCACCTGAGGTTATCTTTATATCTTTAGAAAGAATAGGTCAAATCATCTTGTTGCTCATTATGTGATGATTATCTTCTGTTCTCTTACAGATGCTGCTTGCACTTATGGATGAGGCCTACACTGGCTCCAGCATAGAAGATAGAGGAGCAGATTCAGGGGATGAGAATGATAGATCTGTAGATGTTGCTGATTCCCTGTTTCTGGAACTTCTGAAGGATGAGAATGAAGGGTTATCTGTATGACTCTGGCTTGAGATGCCTGCGCCTATCTATTTTTCTGCAGAATGCGCAAACTATCTTTTGTAGGTTCAAGTGTTTTTCTTTGCAAAATGTACTTTACACATATTATTTTTTACTTTTGGGTTTCCCTATCGTCATACATTATTTCAATATAGATGTCTGTTGCAGCCGTGAGTCTTGGAGAGAGAAAAAGTTTTCTTTACGTTAACCCTAATCTCCCTTATAAAAGAGATTATGGTAGAAAAGGGATTTACAGATTACATCAATGAAAAATAAAGAAAATATTAAAGAGGTCTTATAACTCTTTAATATTACGAAAAGCCACCTAGAAACATAAACTCTTCTAATTCAACACTCCCCTTCAAGCTGGAGCATACATATTAAACATGCTCAGCTTGTCACAACATCTAGAGAAATCACCAATAGTAAGAACTTTGGTGACGATATCTGCAGCTTGATCTTCTGAAGGAACATGAATAGTGGCAATGCTTCTAGCTTGAACGAGATCCCGAATGTAATGGCATTCCACTTCAATATGTTTAGTTATTTCATGGAAAACTGGATTGTTTGCAATGTATGTGGCTGCTTGATTGTCACAATACATCTTCATGGGATGCAGAATCGACACACTTATGCTAGATAGCATGGATCTAGCCCAAGTCATTTCTGCTGTTGTTTGAGCCATAGCTCTGTATTCGGATTCTGCACTAGATCTTGACACCACACCTTGTTTTTTGCTTTTCCACGATATAAGGTTGCCTCCCACAAATACACAGAATCCTGTGGTAGATTTCCTGTCTTCGACTGAGCCAGTATAGTCAGCATCACTATAAGCTTCCACTTCTAGGGTCTTGCATTTTTTGAAGAAAAGGCCTTTGCCAGGAGACGATTTCAGATATTTGACCACCATCAAAGCAACATCCCAATGAACTTTTCTAGGTTTTTCCATAAATTGACTTAGCTTCCCCACTGCAAAACTAATGTCTGGTCACAATAACATAGAGGAGTTTTCCAATAAGGGATCTATATGATCGAGAATCTACTAATTCTCCTTCGTCATCATGAAGATGTATGCGTGGATTCATAGGTAGATTAGCCGGTTTAGCTCCTAGCATCCCAGTGTCCTGTAATAAATCAAGAACATACTTCCATTGAGAGAGAACGACATCATCCCTATTGCGAGCAACCTCTATTCCCAAGAAATAACGTAGTGGACCAAGATCTTTCGTCACAAAGTGTTTTTGAAGGAACAACTTTGCATCGTAAATTTCTTGATCGGAGTCGCCTGTCAGGATAATATCATCAACATAAACCACTAGAACGGTTATACCCCTGGAAGTCTTCTTGATAAACAGAGAATGATCAAGAGGAGATCTCGCAAAGCCACACTTTGAGACTACCTCGGAGAACTTGTGAAACCACGCACGAGGACTCTGCTTGAGTCCATAAATGGCTTTCTTCAGTTTGCACACTTTTCCACACTCCCCCTGTCGTTCAAACCCTTGTGGTTGTTGCATATAGACGGTCTCATCAAAATCACCATACAAAAAGGCGTTTTTGACATCAAGCTGATACATGTGCCAGTCATGGTGTACAACCACTGAAATGATAAGACGAATGGTTCCCAACCGAGCAACTGGAGAGAAGGTCTCAAAGAAATCCACCCCGTAAGTCTGTGTGTAGCCCTTAGCAACCAACCGAGCTTTGTATCGTTCCATAGAACCATCAGAATTATATTTCACTGTAAATACCCACTTAGAGCCAACAATGTCACAATCAAGAGGAGGATCAACAAGTTCCCAGGTGCCTCGCTGAACTAATGCATCCATCTCATCTTGCATAGCCTGTCTCCACTGGGTATCTAATAAAGCCTGCTGATGACACGTAGGAACTGTATGAGCAGTCAGAGCTTGAATAAACTGTTGCATACTTTTACCCACACCGTCAGTAGACACAAAATGAGATATAAGATGCAGAGTACATTGTCGCTTGCCTTTGCGAAGAACAATAGGTAAGTCTTGACAGGGATCAGACGGACTAAGGCTACTCACTTCAGATGAACTTACCTCCTGAGAAGCGATTGGCGAAGGATCATGAGAAGGGTCCTGTCGACGTGTGTAGACTAGCGGAAGATCACAAAACTTGGACACTACAGCCGAAGAGTCTTTAGAAGGTGATTCAAAAGGGAATGACTCCAAAGGAATAGGTAGTGGGTCTGGTGACCGTGGCATCTCAGTAGAGACAGGAGTTGAGTTATAATAAGGTTGAGACTCAAAGAATGTGACATCCATACTGATATACTTTTTTTGAGTCAAGGGATCAAATCATTTTATGGTTTCTGGAGTAGCCAATGAAGATACATTTAATGGCTTGGACCCCCAATTTATCACGTGTGGGTCCAAGTATGTGAACAAAGCATGTGCAACCAAATACTTTGGGAGCTACTGGAAACAAGGGTCTTTGTGGGTGCATAAGTTTAATGGGAACCTGGTTGTCAATGGAGGATGAGAGTAAACGATTGGTCAAGTAACAAGCAGTGAGAATGACATCTCCCCAAAAATATGCAGGTAGATTAGTATGAAGCATAAGGGAACGAGCCACATTTAAAAGTTGGCGATGTTTGCGCTCAGCTATTCCATTTTGCTGGGAGGTATGTGGACATGTAAACTGAGGAGAAATGCCATTATCAGAGTAAAACTTCATTAAGGTAGATGTCTTGAACTCAAGAGCATTATCAGTGCGAATGCTTTTAACAAGAATACCAAACTGGTCTTTATTTCAATAATAAGGTTTTTGAGAGTACATACAACTTCAGACCTTTCCTTCAAAAGGAAGACCCAAGTGACTCGAGAATAATCATCAACAATGACAAGGAAATAACGAAATCTTGATCTACTAGCAACTCTGCTAGGACCCCACACATCAACATGAAGAAGATCAAATAGTCCACAATTGGACAGACTAAGACTCGATGAATAACTGTTACGGGTGTGTTTGCCAAGTTGACAGACTTCACACTGGAACGACTCTGGTACTGAAAGATGTGGAAGAAGATGACAGAGCTTGGAGACAGATGGATGACCAAGTCTGAGATGCCATTAGAAGGAGGAGGACAACAAGATGATCGATGATGCTGCAATACCCATTGGATCCGGCAGGAAGTAGATGCCCCTTTTCTCATAGCCTCCACCAATCGTCTTCTCAGTTTGCAAGTCCTGAAATGAACATAAACCAGAGTCAAACGTAACACGACAATGTAAATCATTAATCAATTGTCCAACCGATAACAGATTTGTGGGAAACTTAAGAGCATATAACACATTGGGAATAGTCATAGACTGAGAAATCTCGATATCTCTATAACCCATAATAGGTGACCATCTACCATCTGCAAGTCTCACATGACGTGTCTGAGGTAATGAGTGTAGCACAGTAAACATAGAAGGTTTACTACAAAATTGCCTCGATGCCCCTGAATCAATAATCTAAGTAGTACCTGTATCATGTGGGATAGTATCAACAGACATAGCGCTGTCGATCATGACTGTGGAGGCCGACGGCTGAGTAGATCTGTGTGCTAGGAAGTCCTCATACTCTGACTTGTTGATATTCACAATCACTGTATGAGGATGAGAAGAAGATAAAGACCCATCTAGAACTGATGACGCTGCCTGGAAAGATCCAATAGGAGACTGTAAAGAGTTCTTGCCCTGCTTAGGTGTAACATTTCTTCCTAGGGAAGCAGCGGAAGGACGACCATGTTTATCCCAACATCTGTCTTCCAAATGCCCTATTTTCCCACAATAGGTGCACTGAAATCTCTCTTGACCTCCTCCTAACCCTCGACCTATGCCTCTCCCCTAAATGAACTGCGTGCACGACCTCTTGAGGCTACCAAGGCAGAGGCATGGATATCACTAGAGGGCGGAGAAAGGGTTACAACAAGGCGGCTGAGTCTGTTGTAAGCTTCAGATAGGTTAGGGATTTCTGCTCCAGTCAACATCTGCGCCTTTGCTACTGCATATTCAGGAGAGAGACCCTGCAGAAACTTCGCAACCATAGACTGTTCACCATGAGTCTTATGGCATGTTGGACATAGGGGACGTAAAGCTTTAAGTCGTTCATAGATCGACTTGAGGGAAGCGAAATACTCAGCAAGACTCTAGTCACCCTGTTGCAAATTAAGTAATTCCTCCTTCACCTGCAATATCTTGCTAACATTCTTGTCATTCGAGTAAGTTTGTTTCAAAAAATCCCACATCTGTTTGGGAGAGGTATAGAATGCAATAGTAGAAGTAATCTGTGATTGCACACTATTCATGATCCAAGACATGACAATATTATTATCTTCCTTCCATAAAACATACTTCCCACTCTTTTCCACAGGCTCATCTTCTTTTATAACATGCTCATTCCGATGTCCAATCACAGACATCATAAACACACGAGACCAAATCTCATAGTTAGACCCATCTAACTTTACAGTAGAACCATAAGAGAATGGATTTCCTCCACTTTTAACCTCATGAGAGAAATCAGTTTTGGGATTTTCAGCCATCGCAAAACTATCAACAAGAGATCAACCACCAGCAGCCCACAACAATAACAATATATATATATATCTGTAGAGAATGCGACTGATCGGCAATGATAAAAGTTCAACATCACACAACAGAGGTAAACACTATCAAGCAGTACGCAACACTTCTCCCAAACAAATTACGAACAACCAGATAGTAGAATTGAATAATATCGTGAGGAGAAAGCAACCCTTCTTAAGAAAAATTACCTCCACAGCAGACCCACGGTAGAGGAATGCTGTAACAATGCTGTCCACCTACTAACATAAACCTCACGACAGCAGAAACTAACCCAGAACTGCTAGTTTCTGTGATTACACCTGCTAGTTGTTGCTTTCTGCTATTTAGGAGACAGAAAACTGAAACTGTTGCTGTTTTCAGTCTCCTATCGACAAAATCTTTGCTTTCTACTGCCTGTTTGCTCCTTGAGAAAATTGAAAACTGCTGTTGCTTTCTGCATATTACAGCAGACTGTTGATTTTAGAAGACTGTTGCTGGCCCACGTACAAACTTTCAGAAGATTGCTGCTGATTTCTGCATATTACAACAGACTGTTGCTGCTTTGTTTTTAGTCGTCCACCTACGATCAGCAGAGCACCATCCACGACAACAACAAGGCTGAAACAACCTTCACGATCAGCAGATCAACTCTGCTCCACATGCCAAACGCTGCTCCACACGATCTGAGGTTTTCATACCAAACAGCAGGCACGAGCCCCACTTAAGGATCTGATCACGGCTTCCACATGGGCGTGATCAGTCATTCTCCACGCAGCACACCCAACTTTTATCTCTTTTACTACCTCCCTGTTGGTGGGTAAGAAGAGATGAAGATGGGTGGCGGGAAGAGGAAAGAAGAAGAAAGTTGCTGGAAAAGGAGGTCGCCGGAAAACTTACTTGACTGTTGCCGCATGAGACCGCTCTGATACCATGTTGCAGCCGTGAGTCTTGGAGAGTGAAAAAGTTTTCTTTACGTTAACCCTAATCTCCCTTATCAAAGAGATTAGGGTAGAAAAGGGATTTACAGTTTACATCAATGAAAAATAGAGAAAATATTAAAGAGGTCTTATAACTCTTTAATATTACGAAGAACCACCTAGAAACATAAACTCTTCTAATTCAACAATGTCTAACTGGTTTAAACTTTAAACTACATTGAAGATTAAGGAAGCATGTCATCACTGGAACATGTCATCACTGGAACAATTTTTGTTTAGCTTTTGCTACTAACAAAGCCTTGAACATTCTATATCATGCTTTGATTATTTAATCTCAGGACATTACTTTGAAATAAATGTCTACTTGGGAGCATGGCTTATTGGGATCTTTTTGCAGTTTGCTAGGTGGTGGGAAGCGTTGACACATATGTGGATTGGCTTTAGGTTCTTACTAGAAACAAAAAAAACCTTATGACTTAATTTAACTTCATCAACCACCCATATCTGAATAAGGCTTAAAAGTATTACTAAGGAAAAATTTAAAATGCTTATACAATGTTATGGTTTGGTTTATGTCTTAAACACAATAATCCTACCATGCAATCTTGGTCTTTGATCCATAGTTTCTTGCTTCTTACTGATGACTATATTGAATTTGTTTAAAGTGTTCATTACTTATTCTTTCTCTCTTTAGGAGCGTCACTGGACGTCTACTGGGATCGCAGCCTCATTGCAGGCAGCTATTGGTACCAGACAATCTGATAGGCTAAGGCAGTCTCTCCACATGTCTGTGCGGCTTCTTGATGTTTATTTTGCAATTGCTCTAGAAGAAGTCAATGACTGTATGTTGCATAACCATTTTGAAATCTTATTCATGTAACTGGGCACTTTTCTCTCCTAAGATAACTTTTTACTGCAACTTAGATCTCTGGCTATCATGTTCATGCTAATGTTTTTCTGTTGTTTGACATTATTTCAGCTCTAATATGTGCTTTGATTCCGTTGCTGATGACAAGACACTCAACACTATTCCCAGACAAGAACTTTATTGCTGAGGTGTGTGAATATTCCATTTAAGAGTTTCCTCTTCTCATTCTTGTGCTATGTATATGCTGCGTCTATGCTGCTGGTTGAGACTGTGTAGCTTATACTTTGAACTGGTGTGACACCAAGAAGTTGATCTTGATGTTTTTTCATGAATGAGTTTACGTTGCTTTTCTAGTTCCCGTTGGAAAAGGATCGGCATAGTTACCATTAGCATGGATACTCATACTCATTGTACCACAAGGTCCAGATGATTCAAATGTCAAATGGTGGAAAATCTGCAGCTGACAAACATAAACATAATCACAAAAGTAGCCTGAAACATTAGAACAACTGTAATGTAATAAACAATGGTAAATAGTACATGCTAAAAAATATCAAAAGGTAAAATTTATTGCCTTTGAGTTTGGTGCTTAGTGAAAATAAGCAGAAGCTGCACCTCCATAGGTTATGGGTTAATAAAATGTAAAAATCATATTGGAGACTTAGCGGCACAGGTTTGTCATATTGTATGTAATATACAAGAAAAGAAAGTTTTGAAAATGAATGAGCTTAAAACAATATAAAAAGCATTAATAATGGAAAGTATTTTAGAAAAATTATAGAATGAGAGAAAAAAGGAGCTAAAAATGGCTCTTGAGGCTCAAGAACACCCTTAATGTGACTGGTTGTCTTTTTTTCTTCTGTAGTGTGATACTTTTTGTCAACTTTTATGCCATTGGGTGGATTACTACTTTTTAATTTTTATCAGCTTTTATGAGATTGGTTGGATTATGGTTCAGCTCAACAAATTATTTAGTCCCAACGTGGAAATATATTGTAATGGTTTGTAATCCAGTACCTTGATACATTATATTGCATTATGTAATAGCACACAATTTTTTAACAACATTGGTCATGCATGTACATGCCCAAATAAATAACACACAAAAGTTAATACCAGTCATAGATATGGTGGGTACTTCTAAAATATCTGGGAAAACTTAATAGGTAAATTTCTTGAAGTTTTTCAAAGAGAATGTTAATAATGCTTGTCATGATCTTAGCAGAATAGGCAAATATCAAAATGATCAGTTAGCTTTACTTTTAATTTCTTTTTTACATTTTTTTTAAAATTTATTTTTTTCAATATTTTCTTTCATGTTTCTTTCTTATACTTCTACAAACTTCTCTTTTCTTGTGTTGAAATGTTCTGTCTTGATTTGATATGACTATTTGTTTAGAAACCTTTTTATGCATATGCATATATTATGTATATTCTTGTAATATGGCAATAATAAGAACTTGAGCCACCAAGAAATATATTCATTATTTATATTCATAAAAAAATAAACTAATAAACAAATCAAAACGTGTTTTGCCCATGCCCAAGCCATGTCCAGTACCTGCATCCATATCCAGCTGTTTGAAATGTATGCAGTACCATTTACTGACCTCTACTGCTTGCACAAATGCATGCACATAAACAACATATGCCATCATTCCCATGCACATATTTATGTAGTATGAATGCGCAGAAGCATGTATCTAGTACCTCAAAGTCCTAGTTATAGCCTTCTAGGTGTCTTTTTTGCTTACGCTGAAACTGAATACGATTTTGTCAAATTATAACACCAGATCAATTTAAACACAAGGTTCAGTTTCTTATCATAAACATACAAGTGCTTCATTTGGTTGCTCTGAAGCTCATGCAAATTGAGAGGCAGAGAGATATCTATTCCGGTTAAGAACTGGGGCCTCAAGTCACTTCAAAGCATGAAAAGTACATCTAGAACATGTTTTCTACCAAATCCTTGCCAAAGAACGCTAATTCCTCTCAATTATGAAACTGAGACTACCTTAAAATCAGAGAAAGTTTCAGGTTCTAGTCAGTTTAACACGTTAGTATTACATAAATCATGCCAAAGATCCGAACTTGAGTTTTTTATTATCTGGAGATTAGATTTATGTAAACAAATAGTCAGGTGATGTGAGATGTATGTGTTGGCAATTTGGCATGCATGTGTGTTGTGTGCATGTGTCTGTAATGTGGTCAGCTTAGTATGAATTTACATGGACCAACTATTTATCTAATGTGCATATGGTTAAATATAAGCTTTGAGAAGAGAATCTCATGGTAAGAGGTATATCTTACTCATTTCCGACAATGGGAATGGAGGATGTCTTATGCTCTCCATGTCATCTTTTACAACATTGACATGGTTCGAGTTATCTTTTCACCAAAAACTTTCTAAATGAGATTTTTGCTTATGATAGTAATTGGTATTTGTACACTTCCAATCACAACCCATGTGTTGCTTTTGCCTTAGGTACGGCGAAGTCTCCTGGAATTTATGCTGGCAGCTTTTCAGCGATCCCCCGGCTTCATTGCAATTTTAAAGGTTATACCAACAAGTATTTTGTGGTTTTTTGTTGTGGAAAAATTGTTTTCCCTTCGTTTGCATTTCGAATGTGTTGTTGCTATATGTAGTTCATGCCCCTCATCAATCAGATTTTCATGTTTAATTTTCTGTCTACCATACAATTTAATCACGTAGTTGATTTTTATTGCAGAAGCCTATCATTGACAGACTTGGAGAAGCATACGACAGCAGTGCTAAGGTAAAACTGAAGCTGTCAAAGTTTTATCCTTTTACAGTCATCAGTGCTGGCGAATACAACTATAGGCATTTGTGAAGCTCTGAACAGCAGTAACTACCCACTACAGGACTTCTACTTGAATTTAGTTACCAAAAACCACATGCAAATTGTTGACAGTGAAAAGATAATACCTTTCTGAGCTATCCACTCTCTTATCAAAATGAGTATCCATTTCAGTGGATAAAATAAAAAATGACAAGGGTGCTCAATAGAAGATCGTTATTGGCCTTGATTAGGGAAGATCTGGCAAGCAGAATGGCTAGGTTGCCAACAGCTATGTTGGGCTGGATTTTGGGTCATGATCCTCTTGGCAGATGCTGGGTTGTACAGGTCTAACATTCATCATTATAGAAGTTGATAGGATCAAAATAATTTGAGAAGCAACAAAAGCTATTTATGCTACATACGAGTCTTGGAAAAGGTCATTACTAATGAGTCGCTATTTGGAGTTGCTTGTGCTCGGTATGCTTCTGGCAGCTTGTCGTTAAATGTGAAAAATCAAAAACTGCTTCATGGTCCCTCAAGAACTGTGGGGTAATCAAATCCACACGTCTCCTTATGGTTGGAGGGGATTAATTGTTGTAGGACAGATGACAACCAGATATATGTGTGTGATAACTTCTTGTTTATTCTCGTACATAACTTGAGGAATTTTGCCCACCTCTGAGCTGATATCTATGCTTGGGATTTTTCTTTTTCCAGAATGAACTTGCATTACAGTTGTGTTGGGCTATAGGCGAGCATGGAGGTGGAGGAACATCTCACAAGGACACTGCTAGAGAGCTTTTTGAGAGCTTAGAATTGCTTCTATACGAAAATATCTCATCCAGGTCATTAGTAATGTGTTTCAACTTCAAGCTATGTCGCATAGGCTTGGATTTATGGAAGATAAAGCACAATAATTTTAAAAAAGTGTGGGATGGTCACAAATATCATTTTTGCTTGAAAATTAATTCAAAAGTTTGCTTTTCTTAGAACAATCTTTAGAACTAAGAACGAGCATACAAAAATGTTGAAAAATGCGAAAACTATTTTTTTTTTCAAAAATTGATTGAAATTCAAAGTATTTAATAATCTAAGTCTCACGGATACTTCTACAAGGCAGGATTACCCATGTCAGCACGACCCAACACTGGTGTGGCAAGGGACATGGTAGTTTTGAGTTTTAACTTTTGTAATTTCTTTAGCATGTTTTAGGTTTTTTTGGGTACCTTTTGGCACTAGTATCTTTTGTCCAGTAATATATATTTTTATGAACATAAGCAATGAATTTATGTGTTCCTATGTGTGTCTATATATATATATATATATATATATATATATATATATGTATATCTATTCACATATATATTTTTACGGCCGTGTCCCAATATGCAAGTTTTTTGAAAATGTCTCGCACCGATGTCCATGTCAGTGCCTTTAGCCACTCCCATGTGACATAGTTAATGATATGTTAAAAGTATATTAAAAGTTAATCTTACCAAAGGGAAAAATCCATAATGTTCATTTTGGTGTTTTTTCTCTAAATATTGCACAAATTTCGCCTTTTCCATTTTCCTTTAAAATTTTTGGCTTTTTTTTTTTGAAAAGGCTGATATCTGTGGCAGTGATATACATACAAAAAATTCATTTTTTCAGAGACTATATGCTTTTTTGTTCATCCAACCTTATAGATATGTCTTAAGTATATTTTTTAGTAGAAAAACAAGTTTTAGATAATGGCTTCTAGTATAAATATGGATGTCTTGTCTTGAAAGATCACCGCCCACTGGTTAAGACTTGAAATTCGTCTTTTACAGAATATCATTCTTATGGAGTACATCATGATGAATGTGTACACTGGTTCCGATTGCAACAATACAATATCTAGTTTTGGTTTTTATACCATGGACATATGCATGTGTATCACAGAAACATGTACATACCCTATTTGACACAAGTTTCAATATTTAGTTCAATTATTTCTTGGGTTCTGATATTTGACTAAATATGTTTGCTATTACCATGTAGTCGCCTTGGGTTAGGCAAGGATCCTACAGCCAGCATGGATGAAACAATCTTTGGGAAGTCATCACAGGCGAGGCTTCTTTGTTTTGTGATAACAGCTATAGCCAAGCTTGCTACCTGCCACCGGGAGTTACTTCCAAGGGCTCGTGTTTGCCTTGCTAAGGTTGGTTGAGTCTCATTTGCGCCTGGTAAACTTTTCTTGGATTTTTAGTGAGTCATAGTACACTTGCTTTCGCAGGTTGCTCGATCTCGAAGTTCTTTGGACATGCGTGTCTGGAGACGTGCTCGTGATTATTTGGGGTTAATGAATGAACCAGCTATCTGCTTGTCGGTGCTGGGACCTGTTAGTGGTTGTGGCCCGAAACCTGGGACTGTTAATTGGAGTGAAGGTGGCTCAAAGATGGTAGCTCATATTCCATTTTATCTTCTAAATGAACAAGAAGGCGAGTATTCCAATGGGTAATTTGCATTAAGAAATTATATTGGCATTGTGAACCTCGTGTTTCTGTTGTTTTGTGCAGCATTTCTTGGAACTTGTGGTCCTCTTTTCATGAATATAGTGTTCAATTGGTGCTTGAATTTATTAGTCAAACTAATAAGGATCACTATGTCGTGTTGCAGGCCCACCATTTCACGATTTCTCCTTCACAGATGTGTTTCCCGGCCAGTGATTGGTAATCAAGATGGTCAGACGTTGTCTATATATGTTTCCTCTTCTGGTTTCTTCTACCCAGTCCTCCTTCTCTCTCTCTCTTCCTCTGCTTTTGTTATTCATAGCTTGTCGTTAACTATATTCACAAGCTAATATATACAAAGTTCTAAAAAAATTGAGCTGGCTTTCTTGCCATGGAGTTTGAGTTTGGATGATCCTTTTACGCTGATAATTCACGGAACCGAAATGGCAATGATGAACACCATGGTCTGGGAATGTGCCAGAAGACGTGTGATTGCGTGCTTTTTCATACAAAATGCTCACTTCTCCAGGCACGCATGGGCGGGCCAGTGGCTAGCAAGCCACCAGACCTGGTTCGACTCTTAGTGGTGCTCTCTCCCTGCGAATGCCGACGCATGCTGTTACCAAGGGGCCGAGGGAAATGGCCTTAGGGTTTTGCACCCCAGGTCGTTGGGGTTAACGACAAAGTCTCCTCTCGTGGTGGTTTTCACAAGTAAAATGAAAACAAAACTTTTTTTCCTTGGCATGTTTCTTTCTCAGAGTGAAGGTCAGGTGGCCATGGACGTAGATGGCCTAGTCATAACAGCCTGTTTGTTTGAATATTAGTGTATCCCAACTCTCACCAAATGTGCGCCTTATGTTCCAATGAAGGAATGTTGGAAGGTAACCTCGCGGCCTTGTTATTGCCAAAAAATTGATTGTGTACAGCAAAAAATACAGGGATGCTGAGCATCATAACCTGTAGTAACAAAAAACAAGCATCCTACAGCATTACACAGCAGCTCAAAGATCCACACATGCCGGTAAGACAAAAAGGAAGAGGCAAATCCAAAAATTGATTTGTTGTCCTGCTTCCTGCAGTTCAGCTCCATCATTCTGCTCCCAACATCAATAGACACCCTCCTAGCGGTTATCTGCAGCCTACTTCTGTTGTGAGAAATTAATGGCCAACGATGGATACCTCTTTTTCTACCTTCAATCATGTCCCGTAAGCTTCTTAGCCAGTTTTGATTGAGACTGATTATATCTGCGATTGGCCGAGCCCCCATTGCAGGAAGAAGTGGTAACTTAGTCTTGAATCTCTCTCTCATCCAAAGAGTAAAAAGTTGCTTTGGATGCTTGGGGAAGTAATATTTGATGTTTAGTGCTCACAATTCTTTATAGGATGTTCTGAGCGTGACCTGTCGTCTGAAGAAAAGTGGCAAGCATGCATGTGTGTGTGAACACACGCACACATATATCTGCCAAAGAATTCACACTCGTAACAATCAAATCAGAGGCTGGACATGAATTGACTCTCAAAACAATTGAACCAAAGACTGGACATGTACTAGTCACTAGTATGACTAATTATGCTAATACCCATTTAGGCATCTCTCCCTCTCCCTCTCATCCCCTATATATATATATATATTTATTGACAAAGATATCTCTGGAAAACCAGCTTCTTGGTTTTGATCTGTAGGCGAAAAATCTGTCTCCTTTAAAAGTTTGTTAGTTATAAGGAACCCAACCATGTCATCTATCTTCTCTCCATTTTGAACTTTTTTCACCGTCACCTTCTGACCATTGGATTTAATTCAGAACAGCACGGCTGCAAGAAATGGCCGATCATATACCATCTTTCTCATACTGCACCAGGGCTGAGGCTTAGATTGGAAAAGAAATCCCTCACCATGTTACAGAAGCTCGGATACGATATTATTTGGTCTTGGATCTCTATCCGGTGCAGCTTTAATTTTTACGGGATGAAAATGAACTTGGCAGAGTAAAGGCCTCATAGACAATGAATTATCGTGTGATGTTGACTCGTTACATTGTCTTTGTTCTAATAAACAAGGCACATAAACATGCCGACTCCAATAAGGCTTAAACGATAAGCACTCCGTTTCCCTTCAATATTTGGACATGATCATAATAATACAAGACTTTACTGGACCGTTTGGCAACAATAATATTATGTTTATATTCTCATTGATAGCCTGCAGAGACATTGAGTGTCTCATGAATCCTGTCTTTGAGCAGATTCAAGATACATTTAAATATTGGGGTAGATTCATGACATACTAATTCTAGTGTACTATGAATCTGTCTCAATTTTTAGGACAGATTTATGGAACACTTTTTAAGTGTCCCTACTTCCAAACACCCCTAAGAAGTTGTTTGACGCTCAGTATAGTTGGTTAATGTTCAATAATTCTGTCCCAAAATGTGGAGTAGTTTCATGGAATACTATATGTTATAGGGTTTCATGAATCTGCCTCAATTTTTAGGCAGTTTCATTGGACAATAACAATTTGTTATTGATGCCAAATGACAATGAAGGGTCTATTTGATAATAAAACAGTACGTAACTGTTTCATTAGCATGACTTAAAGGCTATGACAGATTCATAAAGCAGGTTTAAAAGCATTATATGAATCCAAAGATTCATGGAATAACTAGAAATTATTTTATTTGTCAAATGGTCCCTAAATGGGCTTGTCCAAGTTCTTTGTTTGATTTGTGGACGTTGGGCCCGAGATGGCCCATATGGAATTCCTCTATATTGGTTCGAGGAAGTCGATCGAACTCTAGTGTATTATAAAGACAATGGGGCGCAAGTGGGGCATCTATCACTGAATTTTGGAGGCACTGTGCATTTAGCTCATGGCATCATGTGTTTCAGAGCCGATCCTGCTATAATTGCTCGTTTTTGGTAACATTTAATACATACTCCAAATTAACAACCAGTTACTACTGCATATTAAATCTTGCCTTTTCTGCTTTCCTTTCAGTTGCACATTAATTATAGGTCTGGCTATGACTTTCGGGCAAATATTAGATCAGAACAAGTCGTGAAATGTGGCCTTGGTGGCCCAAGACAGGGACAGCAATGGCTGTCCCGGGACCAGGCTTGACAAGTACCCAGCGGGCCAAATTATTAATTGATTCCAATGAGGCAATGATCTGATCTACGTCCCAATCTCCAGGCAACCTTTCTATATATGATTTTTTTACTATGGACTCTTGCCAAAGGAAAAAGTGGACTTGGTAGCCAACCAATTAAAGCCTTCTGGCGCTTGATAAGTTTGTTTCAGTATATGTCTGTTCGGACCAACTGGTTCAGACCTTGCTCCAGGCTAACAGAAGCTACGTTCTAGCACTTGAGTGATTTGAGGTCAAGATTGATGTCTCAGAAAGTTCAACTACTATGGACCCTACCAAAGACATTTTTTTTAATTCAGAGACAAGGAAAACCACAAAATCCGTCATCCTTTTCTTTTGCAAGTCAGCAGACTGGCCAACCCCAAGAGAAGATGAACATTTTCTCTTCTTTTTCTTTTTGGAGTTTTACTTTGGGAAACCATCCTAGGCTGAGAGATTTAGCAGTGTCAAGAGGTTGGCACCCATGGAACTTGAACCTGCAGCGACTGGTAGCCGACCAACCGCTGGTTCACCCAAATGTGTCAAACCCCTCAGGACAAAAGATGAATGTTTATTATCCCCTATCTTGTTTGCAAGTTGTCGTAAAAGTACTCGCTATATCCTTTATTTTAGTTTTGTTACTTGATGTAAAACTCTTTGTTCCATCAACCCTCTCTTTTACCAAAACATTGTTCCCAATCACTTGGAGACTGTTTGCTAACAGTAATATTCTATTTGCTGTCGCATGAATCTGCCTTAATTTTAGGGTAGATTTATGTAAAGCTATCATTTTTTATGGTAGATACATGAGACAATAACAATGTCTTATTATTACCAAACGAACCTTTAAACATCATGTCAAAGAATGGAACACATAACCATGACCATCAAGTTCTTGAAGTAAAATCCTCAACATTGAAGACTTCAAGTCAAGTCACTTGTCCTGACACTTAAAAAAAAGAAGGGTCTAATCAAGGCCAACTCTACTTGGTTCCACAAACAGTATGCAAATGGATCCTATCAAGCACCATGGGAGCCCACCAATGGTATAGTAAAGAAGAAAAGTCCTCAATACTCAGTTCAATTACTAGATCAAACCTTTGTTGGTCATCCTAAGAAAATTAAAGAGGCCTTGTATTCATGACCTATCTCAAGTGGGTACTCCAAATATTATGCTTGTGTCATGTCCTTTTGACACACTAGTATGAATCCATGGGGCAACTCATATGCACAAGATAATTAATGTCATTGCCTCTGGATGAAAACTTTTTCAATTATAAGATGGGTCCGGCTATGGGAATGGCCTTGAGGGTTTTACGCCGCAAAAGACTCTCAGCTTAGCTGAGGTGGTGAAAAAAAGATGAACTTTCACTTCTAAGATGGGTGGGTCCGGTCCAGCCATGGAAATGGTCTTAAGGTATTTATGCCCCGGATCAGCGACGAAGTCTCTCAACTCGAGTTGGTCAAAGAAAATGAACTTTCAGAACGATGCTACAAGAAACAAGGAACGACTCTCATGATTTCACAAAAAATCTCAATATTTAATTGGTAGAAGAGAGTGGAATAAATGAGATTCAGTAACCTCAATCATTAAACGAGAAGCTGATGGCAGCATGTAGATGCAAATGCGTTGACATCATTTATCAACTGAAGCAACATTAACATAAAAAACCAAACAGTGTGCATTTACATTCAAGTGGCCTCATTTTGGAACCTTGCATAGAAATGTACACCTCATGAGATACCCATTGAGTGCCAAAACTAATGCTGTGTGTTGATGGGGAACATGTTTGGTAACTTCTCCTGAACTTAAGGAGCAGGAGCGAGTTACGTAATGCTTATAACTCAGAGAGAGAGAGAGAGAGAGAGATATTATAAATAAACGGCAGAAACCTAAGACCGAAAAAATATTTTTATCGGCCTTCTCGGAGCTAGAAAGAATGACTCCATAAATGGTGGGGAGGACGGAACTTTGACCTGGGAAACCTCTTAAGAGGAATATACGGTGAGCACGCGATCAGCTGGTCTCGGTTTGAGGACCATCTCTATCCGGTCCCTTCTTTTTCAATAAATATTAGATAAAACTTAACGAGTGATAAGATCAGTAGCTTCAAATATTTAACTTCTAAATTAACTTTACATAATTGTTTAAAAAACTGTTAAAATACGGAATCTAGCAAAACCAGGCCCAAACAAGACTGCTGCAACTCATCTCTCTCTCTCTCTCTCTCACACACACACACGCAATATCTATAGATGTTTGAATGTGGTTCTAGTTGAGAATACCAATTGGCGGATTAGTGTGAACACCTTCGGACCAATTGAACCAAATCGATGATATATGCAGAGTCTCTCTCTCTCTCTCTCTCTCTCTCTCTCTCTCTCTGGGGCTTGTCAAGTAGCAGCAATCTGTCCATGTCTACAGGACTTTGAAATTTTGACTCAAAGGAAAGGATTGTCATGGAGAAGTAACCACGCCACATATAGATAGGAAGCAGACAAAACAGGTGAGATCATGTCGACGGCGAAAATGCATAAAAGAAAGGGAGGGGAATTGAAGAGGGGACCGAGAACATGCATGGCAAAGCGCTGAACATGAAGAATGAGATGTGGTCTCATGGAGGCCAATGAATTTAGCGAGTGCCTGCTGAAGGGGCCACATGGCTGTACTGTTCTGGTCCCTTCAATACCAGCTACAGGAGGATGCCAACATTTTTTAATGGATTTTTTATGTCGATAAACATGAGAGAAGAGATCAATATATAAGGGCCAACCTCAAAATGCAATGCAGTATTAATGTGGTCGATTCATTGTATGCACGTTTGCTTATTCTATTGTGATATTCTCCTCTTATTCTGATCTCAAAAGATCAACTCTGGGCGTTAAAGAACCTTCATTAAATGGCCATCTCCTTGTTCTACTTGGGAGCAGGTAAGAGGCATTTACTAGCTTCTTCAAGCAATAGTAGCGAAGAAGAAGAAGAAGAAAATAAGAAGAAGAAGAAGAAGAAGAAACCAGTAAGTTGGTTGGTTGAGTGGATTGTCATGAAATATCAACTAAAAATGAATAACCAGAAAAGGTCAATACTTAGACACTTGAAGTGATTATCGAGAGCCATGACATGTATAACCTGGGGAAAGAAGCTGAGAAGAGTTAATCGATGCTCACCTCTTAGTTCCATGAATCTGATCGTAGACGACCAATTTCTTTATTTTTAATCTTGAGTTAACGATCGTAAGTTGTATTATTTTTAGCTAAATGGCTTTGTTTAGAATATGCTGCTTCAATTAGAATTAATTACCAAATTTCTATTAATTAGCTCAGTGGTTTGGATCGTACGTGATTCTTCTCATCTTCGAAATTTGAGTTTTCTTTTTAGTTTCTCAATGGATAAACGAGTTGCCTAGTCATCAGATTATGGCAACCGACATACATCTAAAATACTGAACTTTTGACCTTCTTCTACTTGAAAGCCTCAAATCCAACCCCGCAGGACACTACCCATGGGGTTTTACAACTTCAGGCAAGCGACTTATATGTCTTTGGATCAAAAGCATTTTCTTCTTGCAAGAAAATTAACAAGAAAACTCCAGATTGGTATGGTACTTAAACATTCAAGGCTGCAATATTCAGAATCAAGCGTTCATGGCTAACCCTGCTCAAGCAATGCCTTATACACTGAGTACAAAATCCATCAAGGTCAAATTTAGATTGGACCACTATAACGGATCCACGTCCAACTTGAACTATTAAAATAATGAAGTGACAGTCCTCATCATCATCATCATCTCTCTTTCAATTTTTCTTTTCCAATATGGCCAAACCCCTTTATGCTTCTAATTGAAACGAAACCGCGAGCCGTTTTGAATAACTTGTATGTTCACTCGTTTAATTTACTACATTGATCCATAAAACCATACACTATTAGTTCCAAACCTGACCTTGTTTGGATGTATATTTAGTGACTCATGTGCCCTATAATGTTGGACCAATATATATGATTTTGTCCTCATTTAGACCCTCAACCACTTTCAGTTCTAAAGGGCACAAAAATTCTGGATCAGCTTATTACATTCAAAAGGCTTCTTTGTTATAGAAAATGGGGAAAAAACATAGCTAGATCGATAGTGACCATTAATGGGATGCAATGTTATAATAACAATCAGCCTGTGTTGGCTAATTTGAATTCAATCGATGGAAAAACCCACTTGCTTCGATGAGCGATACAAGGATGCTACCTATTTTCTCTTTAATTTTTTAACATTTTAAAAAACTTTTTTTTTTTGAATTTTATATACTTTAGCATTCAGTCCTTTCAAAGAATAAATATAGTATATACTTTTGCCGATTCACAACCCATTGAGTTGATGGGCCAATTCGATTCAGATTCTGGTTGGGATGTGTGCATTCCGAGCCATTGGTTGGGGTTGAATCAACGGCCAAGGAATTAAGCGACACGATTGAGATTCTGAATGGGGATAAGGTTGAGACTGCATGAGTTTATCAAGCATGTACACTAAACGCTTCACTTTCACTTCTTTTTGCCACATTTTTCTTTACTATTCATTTGCGGTTACGGACAAGTTCACGCATCGGATGAACGTGATTTGGAATATTTTTAATTAATGGTGGAACAACTCACTTGACTATGCTTTTTATTGCATGGTCACTGACATCGTATGTGCATGTTACACGCCAAACCATGCATGTAACCATGGGATCATCATACATACATGCATATGAGTAGTTTACGTACTTGTGTTTACATGTACACGATATATGAATGTGAAATGTGAACTTCACTACATGGCATTGTGGGCTGGTGGTCAAAATATTACAATTGTTAGTAAAACAAGCACACAAAATATAAAAAGCAACGGTCGTATCAAAAAGTGTCATTTATTTTCTATAGATAGATTTCTAACTCTCCTTCTTATGTGAAATATTTTTGCTTATAGGCTACTTTCTTTTTAAATTTGATGGTGGAGATTTCCCAAGTATTCCATAGAAAGAGTAGATTTGAGAAAACTTGTAAGACTTTCCCTGGAGAGAAAATACCTACAAGGCTAGAATATGATTTGCTGGTGGGGTTTCTACTTTCTATCCATTTATCATGGTTGAGCTTTTGGTGTACTAGTAACTGGCGCAGGTCAAGGGATAGACCGAGTTAATTTAGTGCTGACTTCTAGCAGTTTGATACATGAAATCTCTCTCTCTCTCTTCTGCAAATTAGTTCATAATCAACTGCTGATCATCGCAAGAGAGAAAATAAAGCATTCGAGAAGATGGCCGATCAAATCCAATTTAAATTGAAAAAGTATTGCATATGCAAGTTTCTGCCAACATTACTTCCAATGAGAAAGAGATCAAGAAATATTTATGCAGTAAAAATTCAGAACTGTAACGGGCATAAGGTTTCGGTTGCTTGTGTTCTGCAGATATACAACTATGAAATCTGTGTGTGTGTGTGTGTGTGTGAGTATCACGCAAGGAACGCATGAGTGTAATAACAGAGCCGCGTCTGCGAGAGCGCAGTGAGCATTTATTGAGAGATTGCAGAGGGGAAGGTGAGGCTGAGAGCTCCGAAATTTATTACTGGAATCCGAGTCAATTTTGTAGCAAAAGAGAGGAAATAGGAAAAAGGAAATAAAAGAGATAATTGCTAGCGACGTAAATGCTGCTGCTGCTGCTGCTGCTCTCTTTCTCTCTCTCTGGCAAAAGAAAGAAAATTGGGAAGTTTTGCTCCGATTCTCCGTCCACGCCATGATAATAGGGAGTATTCTGTCCGTTTAAAACCATCCATCCATTTCTGCAGTCTGTATTTTTTAAAATCTACAAATGCCAAAAAAGAAAATATATTTATTAAATTACATGCATACGAGAGTAATACTTGTATTGGAAGAAGGCAGCTGTAATTTTGCTCCTAACAATCTCATTCTTATTAAAGTTCTCCCTCTCTCTCTCTTGTTCCTCTTCCTCCCTCCCCCTCCCTCTCTCTCTCATTAAATGCACCAGCACCTCTTGGTTTTTACCCCATCCCCACCCTTCCCTCTCCTCTCCCACTTCACTGTCATGGTTCTGCTCTCTTTGAAGGGCTGAGAGAGATAGAAAAGAGAGAGAGAGGGAGAAAGAAAGAGAGAGGGGGAAAGAGAGAGAGAGAGAGAGCCTGCCGAGAGTTCAAAGCCGCTGCATATATCAGAAGAAGCACTACCGCAAGGAAAGAAAGAAGGAAAAGCGAGATCCTTGAGGCTGATTTCTTCGTTCTTCTACATCTCATCTCTGTCTAAACTGCCGGAAACTGCACCAACGAGGAAGACTTTTTCCCTGCTTTAGATCGATTTCTCCGATGACTGATGGCCTGCTTCGCCGAAAAATGGATGTGGGTATGAACGAAAACCTAGATTCCAGTTGGGTCTTTGAAAACCACAAATGGGTCAGTCCGATTTTGAAGAAAACTCCATCATCAGTAAGTATCAGAGAGAGAGAGAGAGAGAGAGAGAGAGAGAGAGAGAGAGAGAGAGAGAGAGAGTTGCAGTTTTCCTTCTTCTATTGTTGTTTCTTAGTTCACGCTGAGATTTTAGAGTACCAGCTGATCTCCATGCATTCTGTTTGGTAGATGGTATCATGGTAAGCTGTTCACACGTTTTCTCTGCATCGAGATGCGTGTTTGGTTTTGAGAAAGGTTTCTGAGATCTGGTTTTTGAGGGTGGTGTCGAAAAAGTTAAGCCTCCATTGTCAACCCTAGTTCTTCTTTGGTCATATAAAAAAGAGATAAAAGTAAAAACTAGTTGGAACTTGGGGAGCAAAATTTAGTCTACCTCTGCCTTTTTAGTACTTGTTAACCAAGTATTAGCCCTCCTCTGAGCAACAGAATCTAGAGTACCCGCTGTTAAAACAATAAAATAATGAATATATGCGTCCTCCAAACCTAAACTCAGAGCGAGCGAGCGAGCGAGAGAGAGAGAGAGAGAGAGAGAGAGCGAGAGAGAGAGAGAGAGAGAGAGAGAGAGAGAGAGAAAGATGGTCGGAACAATGATACCGGCAGGGTATGCTATGCCTATCATGGCTAGCGAAGCTCATGAAGAAAGCAGATTTGGGCTTCCGACCCTTAAAAGAACTCAGGTAGAAGCTTCCTCCCTCTTTCTCTCCAAATCATCCAACTCAAAGCGGAACGAGGACAAAAATGTTCCAAAACACAGATAAATTCAGCCAGCGAGCCTCCTGCTGTGAAATTTAGACCAAAAAAAGCCTACAAAAGAAAATAAGTTTCCTGTATCGCTCTTATAGTTTAAGGAATCCATCTTGGAATTCGAGAAGTCAGTAGACATCTAGCAGGATTGCGCTCTCTTATTCTTGATCTCATCATTTTCCACTTCTCTTGTCTGTTCTCTTGCCTTGCTTTGTTTTGATATGTTGAATCTGTGTTTTTTTCATTTTTTTTTCTTCTGGTTTCGTTTTTCTTTCTTTTCTCTGCGGCCGTCCTTGGTTGACAGAGTGTGAGAGAAAACGGGATGAAATCTGAAGCATGTGTAGGTCTGTTTCAGTCGAATCTGATGGATGGACAGCATGAGATAGCCCATTCTACAGAGAGTGAGTTGGCCCTCGCTAAGATGAGAGAAGAAGAGTTTGAGAGCAAATCGGGAAGCGAAAACCTTGAAGGCGCATCCGGCGAGGATAATGAACAGGACCGCCGGCCGAGGAAGAAGCGGTATCATCGCCACACCCAGCACCAGATTCAAGAAATGGAAGCGTAAGGGACACCTCTCTCTCTCTCTCTTTGTTTCTCCCCACATCTTCATTGCATGCAAGAAACTTCATCTTTGGTTTCCTGTTGGGCTTATGGTGTTCTCTTTCACACTTCCTGACCTTCAATTTGTTTATTCAAGGATAATCCTTTTCTTCATTTTCTCTTCTTTGTGGCTTTTTGCTCATCTTAGAAAAAGCATTCCATTATTCATTTTTTTTTGGCATAAGTTCAATTGTATTGATTTATCTTCTGCATAAAGGAAGCATCATATTCAAATGGATCTCAGTGAGAAAATTCTGATACAAACATCAGCTCTCCCCCCCCCCTCCTCCCTGAACTGCAGGTTTTTCAAAGAATGCCCACATCCAGATGATAAGCAAAGGAAAGAGCTGAGCCGAGAATTAGGCTTAGAGCCTCTCCAAGTGAAGTTCTGGTTCCAAAATAAGCGCACGCAAATGAAGGTAAAATCCACAAGATGGCAAGTTTTCAAAAAAAAAAAAAAAAAAAAATCTGAACGTTATACTACTGCGTTCTGGTGAACGGATACTTGTTCAAGGAAATTTCTTTGCTAATATACGCAACTTCGCTCTTTCCTTTCTGCTGCTGCTCACTGTTTGTTTCTCTCCCTAGACACAACATGAACGCCAAGAGAATGCACAACTTAGAGCAGAAAATGAGAAGCTCCGAGCTGAGAACATGAGATATAAGGAAGCACTGAGCAACGCTTCCTGTCCAAACTGTGGAGGCCCTACTGCACTGGGCGAGATGTCATTCGACGAACAACACTTGAGGATAGAGAATGCTCGTCTCAGAGAAGAGGTAATCGAGAGTAATAGAAAGCTTACTAAAGGAAAACCTAAAGAGCATC